>NW_022265926.1:0-200000 GCF_002021735.2 Oncorhynchus kisutch
GTGTTTCTAGCTCCAACAGTGCAGTAATGCTGGTGTTTCTAGCTCCAACAGTGTAATGCTGGTGTTTCTAGCTCCAACAGTGTAGTAATGCTGGTGTTTCTGTCTCCAATGTAGTATTGCTGGTGTTTCTAGCTCCAACAGTGTAAATGATGTTGTGTTTGTAGCTCTCAACAGTGCAGTAATGCTGGGTGTTTCTAGCTCCAACAGTGTAGTAATGCTGGTGTTTTTCTGGCTCCAACAGTTAGTAATGCTGGTGTTTCTATCTCCAACAGTGTAGTAATGCTGGTGTTTCTATCTCCAACAGTGTAGTAATGCTGGTGTTTCTGTCTCCAACAGTGTAGTATTGCTGGTGTTTCTAGCTCCAACAGTGCAGTAATGCTGTGTTTCTAGCTCCAACAGTGCAGAATGCTGGTCTATCGAGCTCCAACAGTGTAGTAATGCTGGTGTTCTAGTTCCAACAGTGTAGTAGCTGGTGTTTCTAGCTCCAACACTGCAGTAATGCTGGTGTTTCTAGCTCCAACTTGTAGTAATGCTGGTTTTCTAGCTCCAACAGTGTAGTAATGCTGGTGTTTCTAGCTCCAACAGTGCTCATGCTGGTGTTTCTAGTTCAACAGCAGTGCAGTAATGCTGGTGGTTCTAGCTCCAACAGTGCAGTAATGCTGGTGTTTCTAGCTCCAACAGTGTAGTAATGCTGGTGTTTCTAGCTCCAACAGTGTAGTAATGCTGGTGTTTCGCTACAGCTCCAACAGTGCAGTCCATGCTGGTGTTTCTAGCTCCAACAGTGCAGTAATGCTGGTGTTTCTAGCTCCAACAGTGTAGTAATGCTGGTGTTTCTAGCTCCACCAACAGTGTAGTAAGCTTGGTGTTTCTAGCTCCAACAGTGCAGTCATGCTGGTGTTTCTAGCTCCAACAGTGCAGTAATGCTGGTGTTTCTAGCTCCAACAGTGCAGTAATGCTGGTGTTTCTAGCTCCAACAGTGCAGTAATGCTGGTGTTTCTGTCTCCAACAGTGTAGTAATGCTGGTGTTTCTAGCTCCAACAGTGTAGTATTTCTGGTGTTTCTAGCTCCAACAGTGTAGTATTTCTGGTGTTTCTAGCTCCAACAGTGCAGTCATGCTGGTGTTTCTGTCTCCAAACAGTGTAGTAATGCTGGTGTTTCTAGCTCCAACAGTGTAGTATTTCTGGTTTCTAGCTCCAACAGTGTAGTAATGCTGGTGTTTCTAGCTCCAACAGTGCAGTAATGCTGGGTTTCTGTCTCCAACAGTGTAAATGCTGGTGTTTCTAGCTCCAACAGTGTAGTATTTCTGGTGTTTCTAGCTCCAACAGTGTAGTAATGCTGGTTTTTCTAGCTCCAACAGTGCAGTAATGCTGGTGTTTCTAGCTCCAACAGTGTAGGAATGCTTGGTGTTGAACAGGGAGTACAGGAGGGGCTGATCACACCCATGTCGGGCCCCCCTGTTGAGGATCAGCGTGGCGAGGTGTTGTTGCCTACCTTCACCACTTGGGGTCGGCCCGTCAAGAAGTCCAGGACACAGTTGCACAGGGAGAGTTCAGACCCAGAGCCCCGAGGTTAGTGATGAGCTTGGAGAGCACTATGGTGTAGAAGGCTGAGCTATAGTCTATGAACAGCATTCATAAATAGAGTAGTATTTATCTTGTCCAGGTGTACACGTCTAAACACAATAGCTACTGACTCTCATTGTCACTGGCCTGCTTGCTCATATCTTCTTAATTGTTTGGTTGTGTGTGTGTGTGTGTGTGTGTGTGTGTGTGTGTGTGTGTGTGTGTGTGTGTGTGGTGTGTGTGTGTGTGTGCGTGTGTGTGTGTGTGCATGCGTTTGGTGTGTGTGTGTGTGTGTGCATGCTTTGTGTGTGTGTGCGTGTGTGTGCGTGTGTGCGTGTGGTGTGCGTGTGTGTGTGTGCGTGTGTGTGTGTGTGTGTGTGTGTGTGTGTGTGTGTGTGTGTGTGTGTGTGTGCGTTGTGTGTGTGTGTGTGGTGTGTGTGTGTGTGGTGTGTGTTTGTGTGTTTGGGGGGTCAGGTACGGACACAGACTATTTGAGTTCTGCTACTTCCTGGTGTGGCGTGACGTCCCTGACCTTTCAGTGACCCCTGACTGAGTCGGCCATAAAGTAGAGGCATCCAGTCCGACTGTAAAAGCCCAGAAGGAGACTGGGAATTTATGGACCCTGACGGTTCATTGGGTAAAGACTCGAACAGACAAGGTGAAATGACAAGGTGTTTTACAAAGGAATGGGGTGTGGAGAAGTTGAAATAAGGAATATAAACAGTGGGGAAATATCAGTCTGGTATGTCATCCCCTGGTTAGGAGTATACCCTCATCACTGTCATGTCTTCATTCCCCTCTATTCCTCTCTTCTTCTGTCACACTCTCCTTGATGATCTGCATCCGTCTACTTTCTACCCTCTACATCCATCACTCCCTTTTTTCTTCACAGACCTTTAGCCATCTCTCCTCCCTGTCCTCTGTCCTCTCCTCTCTCCCCTCTCGTCTTGCCACTCTCTACTCCTCTCTCCCACTTTCCCTTGTTCTCTCTCCTCTCTCTCCCTCTTTCTCCCTCTCTCTTCCCCTCTGTATACCAGTGGGCTGGTCCTCCCTCTCTCTTCTCTCTCTGTAATCCCAGCGGGTTGGGTCCTCTGGGGCTCTCTCCCTCTCTGTAATCCCAGTGGGCTGGTCTCTCCTGTCTCTCCGTTCTCTGTAATCCCAGTGGGCGGTTCGCTTCCTCTCTCTGTAATCCCAGTGGTCTGGTCTCTCCTCTCGTTCCCCTCTCTGTAATCCCAGTGCTGGTCTCATCTCTTTTTGTAATCCCAGTGGGCTGGTTCTCTCTGGGATTACAAAGAGAGATTGAGACCAGCAACTGGGCTCTCGCCCTCTACGTTATCCCAGGTGGGCTGGTCTCTCCTCTCTCTCCTCTCCATAACCCTAATTACTGGTCTCTCCTCTCTCTTATAATCCTGTGGGCTGGTCTCTACTCTCTCTGTAATCCCAGGGGGCTGGTCTCTTGTCTCTCTCTGTAATCCCAATGTGCTAGTCTCTCCTCTCTCTGTAATCTCAGTGGACTGGTCTCTCCTCGCTTTTCCCCATATGTAATCACGGTGGAGCTGGTCTTTCCTTTCTCTCCTCTCTCTTTAATCCTAGGGCCCTGGTCTCTGGGCTCTCTCCCCTCTCTGTAATCTCAGTGGTCTGGTCTCTCCTGTCTCTCCCTTCTCTGTAATCCCAGTGGGCTGGTCTCTCCTGTCTCTCCTTCTCTGTAATCCCAATGGGCTGGTCTCTCCTGTCTCTCCCTTCTCTGTAATCCCAGTGGGCTGGTCTCTCCTGTCTCTCCCTTCTCTGTAATCCCAGTGGGCTGGTCTCTCCTGTCTCTCCCTTCTCTGTAATCCCAGTGGTCTGGGTCTCTCCTGTCTCTCCCTTCTCTGTAATCCCAGTGGGCTGGTCTCTCCTGTCTCTCCCCTCTCTGTAATCCTAGTGGCTGGTCTCTCCTGTCTCTCCCTTCTCTGTAATCCCAGTGGGCTGGTCTCTCCTGTCTCTCCCTTCTCTGTAATCCCAGTGGGCTGGTCTCTCCTGTCTCTCCCTCTCTGTAATCCCAGTGGGTGGTCTCTCCTGTTCTCTCCCTTCTCTGTAATCCCAGTGGGCTGGTCTCTCCTGTCTCTCCCTTCTCTGTAATCCCAGTGGGCTGGTCTCTCCTGTCTCTCCCTTCTCTGTAATCAGACTCAGGCTCAGAGACTGACAGCCTAATTGAAGGATGATGTTCTCTGTTAGACATCACTTTGTTATGCCTGGTTCTCCAGAGCAGCAGGCAATTGGCCTGTTAGTGCACTCCACTGCTCCCCAAAGCTCAACCACACATCCATCTGGGAGAGAGAGAGAGAGAGAGAGAGGGTGGTGAGAGAGACAGTAGGAGGTAGAGAGGTTTAGAGCAAGAAATAGAGAGAAAGAGAGATACATTAACATAGTGAGAGAGATTAAGAGAAATGGAAAGAGGACAGAGGTGGGAGGTCAGAGAAGAGAGTAATGGGAAGGGGAGGAAGAGAGTTGCAGAGAGAGAGAGAGAGAGAGAGAGGGAGAGGTGGGAGGTCAGAGAAAGAGAAAGAGAGAAATGGGAAGGGGAGGAAGAGAGTTGCAGAGAGAGAGAGAGAGAAAGAGAGGGAGAGGTGGGAGGTCAGAGAAAGAGAGAAATGGGGAGGGGAGGAAGAGAGTTGCAGAGGAGAGAGAGAGAGAGAGAGAGAGAGGGAGAGGTGGGAGGTCTAAGAAAGAGAGAAATGGGAAGGGGAGGAAGAGAGTTGCAGAGAGAGAGAGAGAGAGAGGAGAAGAGAGAGAGAAAGAAAGAGAGGGAGAGGTGGGAGGTCAGAGAAAGAGAGAAATGGGGAGGGGAGGAAGAGAGTTGCAGAGAGAGAGAGAGAGAGAGAGAGAGAGAGAAAGAGAGGGAGAGGTGGGAGGTCAGAGAAAGAGAGAAATGGGGAGGGAGGAAGAGAGTTGCAGAGAGAGAGAGAGAGAGAGAGAGAAAGAGAGGAGAGAGGGGAGGTCAGAGAAAGAGAGAAATGGGGAGGGGAGGAAGAGAGTTGCAGAGAGAGAGAGAGAGAGAGAGAGAAAGAGAGGGAGAGGTGGGAGGTCAGAGAAAGAGAGAAATGGGGGAGGGGAGGAAGAGAGTTGCAGAGAGAGAGAGAGAGAGAGAAAGAGAGGGAGAGAGGGAGGTCAGAGAAAGAGAGAAATGGGGAGGGGAGGAAGAGAGTTGCAGAGAGAGAGAGAGAGAGAGAGAAAGAGAGGGAGAGAGGGGAGGTCAGAGAAAGAGAGAAATTGGGAGGGGAGAAAGAAAGTTGTAGAGAGAGGTGAAAGGATGAATCACGATCTTGCAAAGAAGGTCTAACCAATCATCTAGGAAAAGGACAGCGGTAGGAGCCTTTATAGGATTTCTCATGGATTGCTATAGTAGCAGTCAACGTTGGTAGAAGCATAATAACCTAGAACTAAAATATTGTGTAATTGTGTCAGATGCTCAGTGAAGATCTGGTGGGAGATAATAATAATGGTTTCGGAGGAGATGGCTGCCGTTTAACGATCTCCTAACCAATTGTGGTATTGTGTGTGTTTTTTCCCATAATTTGTCAATTATTTTGTACATAATGTTTCTGCCACTGTGTCTTATGAGCGAAAATAACTTGTAGATAACGGGACAGCGATTACTCCCCCTGTACTGGAGGAATACTTTTTCTTTAACGAGTCGGACGGGAAGGATTTACTTCAGACGCCCGACAAGACCCTCATCCCCGTCATTCGCAGGAGAAAGAGACAGAGATATCGGGGACGAAGATTGGGGTGCCTTGTCAGTATCCAACGACGAGTGGGTAATCTGCCTTTAACATCGGTCCTATTAGCCAACGTACAATAATTAGATAATAAAATAGAGGAACTAAAAGCACCTATATCCTACCAACGGGACATTAAAAACTGTAATATCTTATGTTTCACCGAGTCGTGTCTTAACGACGACATGAATAACATACAGCTGGCGGGTTTTAAGCTTTTTCGGCAGAATAGAACAGCCGCTTCTGGTAAGACAAGGGGAGGTGGTCTATGTATATTTGTAAACAACAGCTGGTGCACAAAATTTAAGGAAGTCTCAAGGTTTTTCTTGCCTGAGGTAGAGTATCTCATGGTAAGCTGTAGACCACACTATTTAACAAGAAAGTTTTCATCTATATTCTTCGTAGCTGTCTATTTACCACCACACACAGATGTTGGCACTAAGACTGCACTCAATGAGCTGTATAAGGCCATAAGCAAATAGGAAAAGGCTCATCCAGAGGCTGTGCTCCTAGTGGCCGGGGACTTTAATGCCTGGAAACCTAAATCCCTTTAATGTGCAACCAGAGGGAAAAAACTCTAGACCACCTTTACGTCACACACAGAGATGTGTACAAAGCTCTCCCTCGCCCTGCATTGGGCAAATTTGATCATCCTGATTCCTTACAAGCAAAAACTATAGCAGGAAATACCAGTGACTCTGTCAATAAGAAAGTGGTCAGATGAAGCAGATGCTAAGCTACAGGACAGTTTTGCAGCACAGACTGGAATACGTTCTGAGATTCTTCTGATGGCATTGGGGAGTAAACCACATCAGTCACTGGCTTCATCAATAAGTGCATTGACGACGTCCTTCACACAGTGACTGTATGTACATACCACAACCAGAAGCCATGGATTACAGGCAACATCTACACTGAGCTGAAGGGTAGAGCTGCCACTTTCAAGGAGCGGGACTCTAACCCGGAAGCTTATAAGAATTATACCCTCCGACCAACCATCAAACAGGCAAAGCATCAATACAAGACTAAGATTGAATCATACCACACTGGGTCCGATGCTCGTCAGATGTGGCAGGGCTTGCAAACTATTACAGACTACAACGCGAAGCACAGCCACGAGCTGCCCAGTGACACAAGTCTACCAGACAAGCTAAATTACTTCTATGCTCGCTTCGAGGCAAGTAACACTAAAACATGCAGGAGAGCATCATCTGTTCCAGACGACTGTGTGATCACACTCTCTGTAGTCGACGTGAGTAAGACCTTGTCATGGCTCACATCAACACCATTATCCCAGAAACCCTAGACCCACCCCATTTTGCATATCGCCCCATTTTGCACTCAACACTGCCCTTTCCCACCTGGACAAAAGGAACACCTATGTGAGAATGCTATTCATTGACTACAGCTCAGCTTTCAACACCATCGCGCCCTCAGAATCACTAAGTTAATATGGCTGCAGGGGCAGTATTGAGTAGCTTGGATGAAAGGTGCCCAGAGGTGCCCAGAGTAAACGGCCTGCTCCTCAGTCTCAGTTCCTTTGTGTCTAGAAGAGCAACGGAACGCAGGGCGATATCACGTGGAATGCGCGTGACCAGGAAATGGCTCTCTGCCAGAAACCTGACTCATTCAGCTCTTATTCAGTCCCACAACACAGTAGAAGCCCCATTCAAGTTTCTAAAGACGGTTGACATCTCGTTCATTCATATCCCACTATCCCAGGTTTTCACCTGCCGTATGAGTTTTGTTATATTCAGAGACATCATTCAAACAGTTTTAGAAACTTCAGAGTGTTTTCTATCCAATACTAATAATAATATGCATATATTAGCATCTGGGACAGAGTAGGAGGCAGTTCACTCTGGGCACGCTATTCATCCAAAAGTGAAAATGCTGCCCCCTATGCCCAAAAGGTTAACAGCTTCTACCACCAAGCCATAAGAGGTAGCCTAGTGGCAGGTAGCCTAGTAGTTAGAGCGTTGGGCCAGTCACTGCCAGGTTGCTGGATCGAATCACTGAGCTGACAAGGTAAAACTCTGAACAAGGCAGTTAACCCGTTGTTCCCCAATCGGCCATCACTGTAAATAAGACTTTGTTCTTTAACTGACTTGCCTAGTTAAAAAAAGGGCTATCCAGACCCCAGTTTTACACTGCTTCTACTCTCTGTTTATTATCCAGTCATAGTCACATTAACTCCACCTACATGTACATATTGCTTCAACTAACCAGTGCCCCCACACATTGACTCTGTACCGGTATCCCCTGTGTTTAGCCAAGCTATTGGTATTTTACTGCTGCTGTTTAATTATGTGTTACTTTTATTTTCTAGTTTCTGTTTATTACTTATCTATTTTGTATTGCTTGTTTTTTCTTAACTTCTTATAGCATTGCTGGTAAAGGACTTGTATGTAGCATTTCCCTGTAAGGTGAAATACCTGTTGAATGCTTGTTGTATTCTGCGCATGTGACAAAGAGAATTTGATTTGATAGTAGAAGAAGCAGTGAAAGCAGGGCGTCAGCTCCACTCCCTTCTCTTCTCAAGGCTTTGGGCCAAATGTCCCCTGCCCTTCCGAAGTTCAAAAGATGTCAACACCGACAAAAAACGTGACTTGACTTTAATGATCAGTGAGGAAAAATCTGTTCATCAGGAAAATGAAGTTGATCGTTAGTCATCGCATTCCACATTCCGTTGAGAGATGCTACGATATCAGTTATGTTACGTCTGTCTGTCTGTCTGTCTGTCTGTCTGTCTGTCTGTCTGTCTGTCTGTCTGTCTGTCTGTCTGTCTGTCTGTCTGTCTGTCTGTCTGTCTGTCTGTCTGTCTGTCTGTCTGTCTGTCTGTCTGTGAGAGATCTACTTTCTCCCTTTCTCTCCTCAACGCCATCTAACCAGCAAGAGGTTTGATTTTGATGCGGGGGGGGTTTGATTGATGCTGACTGAGTGATTTTTCCTCAGAGTGTGTAGCTGAACAGGAAGTGAGCTGTCTCTACTCTGAAGGGTATCAAGCGAACCTTTTTAAAAGGAGGAGATAAATGTACTTTTATAACAGACAGTGTGTGACAGTGGACATGACAGCTCTTCTCTCTCCCTCGCTCTCTCTCTCTCTTTCTCACCTCTCTCTTTCTGATAAGCTGAAAGAGAACGAAAAGTGAGATGCCCTCTGAGCCGTCCCTCAGTTCAGGTGGCTCATATGGTCAAAGCTGCCAGACAGCTTGAAGAAGACAATTAGACACGGGGAAGAAGGAACACAAGGAACACATGACGCACCCACTTTAAAGCTGCAGTCTGTAAGAGTACACAGGATATTATTTGGATTACTGGATTTGATTGACAGGGCCATACATCAATCATCCTCTTTATAATTTGTTACTGTAGCATAAACTGGCACATGAAGCCAACACACCCCTCCAGAGAAGACCGTATCAGGCCCTGTTATCACCCCTCCAGAGATGACTGTAATCAGGCCATGTTTTCAACCCTCCAGAGAGGGCCTTATCAGGCCCTGTTTTCCTCATTTAGAGTTTACCTCAAGGGCAAGTGTTACCAGTGCAACCGCAGACACAAGGTTTGTTATTAGCTACCAAACAAACCCAGAGGGCTCCTCCTGCAAGTTTAGAGATAGCCTAGCGTCCACAGCACCAACAGAGTCACGTTTAAACACAAAGAGCAGACACCCTCTTAGAAGCACAACTACTCAGGCCATTAAATGTGTTGAAAGGCATCAACTTAAGTGAGAAAAATGCGCAGTGCTGTGTCAGTAGTCAAGGAATTCATGAAAATCCATACTTCTATCACCAACCTATCAAAACATTATAATAACAAATCTGTCATTTTAATGATACAGATTTAATAAATATTCAATGCTAATTTCAAAGAGAACAAGTTTTAAAAATAACCTTTGAGACTTTGGGCTCTATTCAATCCATTTAGCAGAAGTTCAGTGTTACAGCGTGATTGAAATTAAAAGGCAATGTTCCCTCTTTAGAGGAGACTCCATTCTCAGTAAATACTACACATGTCGGCTCAATCGGAAATGACCTTTAACCCATTAGAGTCGATGTCCGCGCCACTGTGGACATCTCATGTGCATAATAAATAAATCCTCATACATATCTGCCCATTTTTTGCACGTCTCAATTCACCGCACCGCCGCCTCTGTCGGCCTTCGCGATCTACAGTGGAAGGTGGCAGAGCTACAGCAGTGTTTGTCAGACCAGTAGACATCCGTAAAACCGGTCTTCTCCTGAAAACGTCTGTAGCGTCCGGACAGTTTAGGCTAATATGACCCTTCCATTGAAAGTTAGAGGGATCATGTTATGTTTTGCTCTAGGAAACCCACAATATATATATAGTTTAGTGCCTATAAAAAGCGGGTTAAGTGGGTATGGGTATAATAAATACTTAACAAATCTCTCAGGTATAGAACAGACTCATCAAACAAACTTCCTTTTGATTTATTTGTTGACTATCTGTCATTCAATACTTCTCAATGAGCTGACATCAGTCAGACCAAAATGTTATGTTGGATCAAATATTTTTTTATAACTAAAGGGGTCCTTCCCACGGCTTAGACTCCAGGGAACATGTCATTTTCATTCCATGGAGGGCTGAGTGTCTGCGGGTTCTCTCCTTCCTTGTACTTGATTGATTAATTAAGGTCACTAATTAGTAAGGAACTCACCTCACCTGATTGTCTGGGTCTTAAAAAACAAAAACCTGCAGATACCCAGTCCTCAGTGGAATGAGTTTGACAGCCCTGTTCTAGACGGTTTCAGACACCCAGTCCTCAGTGGAATAAGTTTGACAGCCCTGTTCTATAGGGTTTCAGACACCCAGTCCTCAGTGGAATCAGTTTGACATCCCTGATCTAGAAGGTTTCAGACACCCAGTCCTCAGTGGAATGAGTTTGACAGCCCTGATCTAGAGGGTTTCAGACACCCAGTTTGACAGCCCTGTTCTATAGGTTTTCAGACACCCAGTCCTCAGTGGAATGAGTTTGACAGCTCTGTTCTATAGGGTTTCAGACACCCAGCCCTCAGTGGAATGAGTTTGACAGCCCTGATCTAGAGGGTTTCAGACACCCAGTTTGACATCCCTGATCTAGAGGGTTTCAGACACCCAGTCATCAGTGGAATTAGTTTGACAGCCCTGTTCTAGAGGGTTTCAGACACCCAGTTTGACAGCCCTGTTCTATAGGGTTTCAGACACCCAGTCCCCAGTGGAATCAGTTTGACATCCCTGATATAGAGGGTTTCAGACACCCAGTCCTCAGTGGAATCAATTTGACATCCCTGATCTAGAGGGTTTCAGACACCCAGTTTGACAGCCCTGTTCTATAGTGTTTCAGACACCCAGTCCTCAGTGGAATCAGTTTGACATCCCTGATCTAGAGGGTTTCAGACACCCAGTCCTCAGTGGAATCAGTTTGACAGCTCTGATCGAGAGGGTTTCAGACACCCAGTCCTCAGTGGAATGAGTTTGACAGCTCTGATCGAGAAGGTTTCAGACACCCAGTCCTCAGTGGAATGAGTTTGACAGCTCTGATCGAGAAGGTTTCAGACACCCAGTCCTCAGTGGAATGAGTTTGACAGCCCTGTTCTAGAGGGTTTCAGACACCCAGTCCTCAGTGGAATGAGTTTGACAGCCCTGTTCTAGAGGGTTTCAGACACCCAGTCCTCAGTGGAATGAGTTTGACAGCCCTGATCTAGAGGGTTTCAGACACCCAGTTTGACAGCCCTGTTCTATAGGGTTTCAGACACCCAGTCCTCAGTGGAATCAATTTGACATCCCTGATCTAGAGGGTTTCAGACACCCAGTTTGACAGCCCTGTTCTATAGGGTTTAAGACACCCAGTCCTCAGTGGAATGAGTTTGACAGCCCTGTTCTAGAGGGTTTCAGACACCCAGTCCTCAGTGGAATCAGTTTGACAGCTCTGATCTAGAGGGTTTCAGACACCCAGTCCTCAGTGGAATGAGTTTGACAGCTCTGATCTAGAAGGTTTCAGACACCCAGTCCTCAGTGGAATCAGTTTGACAGCTCTGATCTAGAGGGTTTCAGACACCCAGTCCTCAGTGGAATAAGTTTGACAGCTCTGATCTAGAGGGTTTCAGACACCCAGTCCTCAGTGGAATCTGTTTGACAGCTCTGATCTAGAGGGTTTCAGACACCCAGTCCTCAGTGGAATCAGTTTGACAGCTCTGATCTAGAGTGTTTCAGACACCCAGCCTTGTTTTCTATCGCTATCTGTAACGCTTCAGTGATACAGATTGAATAGAGGCCTTGTTTTCTAGCGCTATCTGTAACCCTTCAGTGATGCAGATTGAATAGAGGCCTTGTTTTCTAGCGCTATCTGTAACCCTTCAGTGATGCAGATTGAATAGAGGCCTTGTTTTCTAGCGCTATCTGTAACCCTTCAGTGATGCAGATTGAATGGAGGCCTTGTTTTCTATCGCCATCTGTAACCCTTCATTGATGCAGATTGAATGGAGGCCTTGTTTTCGGGCAACATGAACCAGGTTGTCAACAGCAAACATGTTGACAGTCTTAAGGTGCATTTGTATCAGACACATTCACAAAGTCATGTTGGCCCTGCTTCAGAGCAAGCTTGACATGCGATGCTTGGGGATGCAGGAGTAGTCTCCCAGCTCACAGCAGGGGGCCACCCACAAACAGACAGAGATATTCTGAGAGGTGCCTCAAGGAGTGGAGAATCTTGTCATGTGGAAGAACAGGAGGAGCAGGAGATGAGACGAGGGCTTTTTCATAAGAGCCCATCTCAACGTTTCTGAGAATAAAACCAATGCTAAGCTGTTTAAGTACATTCTTTCATGTTATCCGTGTAATATTTACATCTGTGTAAATGTAACCGATGTGAAATGGCTAGCTAGTTAGCGGTGGTGCGAGCTAATAGCGTTTCAATCGGTGATGTCACTTGCTCTGATACCTTGAAGTAGTAGTTCCCCTTACTCTGCAAGGGCCGCAGCTTTTGTGCAGCAATGGGTAACGATGCTTCATGGGTGACTGTTGTTGATGTGTGCAGAGGGACCCCGGTTCAAGCCCAGGTAGGGGTGAGGAGAGGGACGGAAGCTATACCCTTACATAAAGTAATACTTGACTAAACATGGGCACATTTTCAAGCCAAGTTTGTCAAACACTCACATCCCCTCCCAATGATGACAAGTCAACTCAAAGTCAATGTCCTTTTAAACCCATCTCAAAGATCTAACCCTGTTTATAATCATCAAGGAAATAGACTTTCAGATACAACTGTAGTTATCAGCTCATCCCCACCACAAGCCATTCTTGACCCTTGTGGCTCAAAGTGAGTTGAAGGCCTGAAGAGAAAGGGCAGACATTTTGTTTTCTTGTCTCTGGCAGCACTTTGACTCAAGTGGTAATGACAGTTTGGCCTTATCCCCCCTCTCCTAACCTCAGGGGGCGTGACAGTCTCTGGTAGGGCCTGAAAGGTCAGCCCCGTCACTCTGCTCCTGTCACTCTGGTGTATTTACAGGGGCCAGAGCCACTCCTCAGCCAGCAGTACAATTCTGACCACTGACTGCAACTTAAGTTGCCACATAGCCACTCAAAGCTACGGTCAGTCACTTTAACTTATTAAAAAAAACGACTTTCCTGGCTAACCTGTTGAAAATAATCTAGCTTTATCTGGGTGTCCATCGTGTCTTCAAAAGTGCCGACCAGAACACAAAGCACACTGTGCTATAACATAGGCTATTCATCAGTGGAACACAATCGAATCAGGGTGCATTGCTAGGGGCACTTCTCAATAGTTCTGAGATGACCACCAGATTGTAAAAGAGAAGCAGGTGGAAGCTAGAATTGCAGACACATTGGCTTTACTGTACTCAGGAGAGCTATGTGTGTGTTTACCAGGTATGAATGGGAAAGGGTTCTCCTTTCTCCTGCACCGCCTGTCTGCATCACTAATGAAGAAAGTCTAGAAGGGTGGGGCACGACTGGAGGAATGAGATTAAGATGAACATACAAGAACACTCCTCTTACAGAGTCCAAAGCCACCTCTCTTTCAATCCTCCTGCCATTACCTTCTGCTGTCATTTGATACAAAGACCAGAGGACAATGTAAGCCAGTGTTGATTCTGTACTAAAGAAGAAAGAACCACAGTCTTTCTAAAGCATAGGAGGGAGGGAGGGAGAATGACTGGATCTTCTTCCCTTCAAAGAATTCTGTTTAACACTTGATGATTCCCAGCAAAGCGAGTATTATGTTCAGCCTTCATTTTGCAGTGTTTTGTGAGAGATGTGTGTCCATATTGTTCCGTTAGAGGTGACAGACAATGAACAAGTCATATCCGACAGAAGGCAGTCTGTTGGTTACAGTCTGTTGGTTACAGTCTATTGGGTACAGTCTATTGGGTACAGTCTATTGGGTACAGTCTATTGGTTACAGTCTGTTGGTTACAGTCTATTGGGTGCAGTCTATTGGGTACAGTCTGATGATTACAGTCTATTGGGTACAGTCTATTGGTTACAGTCTATTGGTTACAGTCTGTTGATTACATTCTATTGGGTACAGTCTGTTGATTACAGTTTGTTGATTACAGTCTATTGGTTACAGTCTGTTGGTTACAGTCTGTTGGTTACAGTCTGTTGATTACAGTCTATTGGGTACATTCTATTGGTTACAGTCTGTTGATTACAGTCTGTTGATTACAGTCTGTTGGTTACAGTCTGTTGATTACAGTCTGTTGATTACAGTTTGTTGTTTAGCTATGTGAGGCGTGTATCTATTTAAGAGCTTTGCTGCTTTGTGTGATGTAACACATGAAGCAAACGAGAGGACCCTAAAATATATTCATGTTCATACTATAATATCTCACTTTTCTCCAATAATGACCTCTCATGTGTCTTCTGAGCTATGGAGGAAAGCCAAGAGAAACCTTGGGTTACCAGGTGCCATCGAGTCCAGTAAACGGTACAAAAACTCTATAGCTCACGCTTGATGGGAGGAAAAACAACAATATAAACCCCTCCACCCTCTCCCTCAGATCAGTATTGAAACAGAGGGGTGGAGTCTCAGCAGGCGCCAGGTCACACTATTCTACATCTCTGGCTCCACCCTCTTCCTCAGATCAGTATTGAAACAGAGGGGTGGAGTCTCAGCAGGCGCCAGGTCACACTATTCTACATCTCTGGCTCCACCCTCTCTCTCAGATCAGTTTTGAAACAGAGGGGTGGAGTCTCAGCAGGCGCCGGGTCACAGTATTCTACATCTCTGGCTCCACCCTCTCTCTCAGATCAGTTTTGAAACAGAGGGGTGGAGTCTCAGCAGGCGCCGGGTCACAGTATTCTACATCTGTGGCTCCACCCTCTCCCTCAGATCAGTATTGAAACAGAGGGGTGGAGTCTCAGCATGCGCCGGGTCACAGTATTCTACATCTCTGGCTCCACCCTCTCCCTCCGATCAGTATTGAAACAGAGGGGTGGAGTCTCAGCATGCGCCGGGTCACAGTATTCTACATCTCTGGCTCCACCCTCTCTCTCAGATCAGTATTGAAACAGAGGGGTGGAGTCTCAGCAGGCGCCGGGTCACAGTATTCTACATCTCTGGCTCCACCCTCTCTCTCAGATCAGTATTGAAACAGAGGGGTGGAGTCTCAGCAGGCGCCGGGTCACAGTATTCTACATCTCTGGCTCCACCCTCTCTCTCAGATCAGTATTGAAACAGAGGGGTGGAGTCTCAGCAGGCGCCGGGTCACAGTATGCTACATCTCTGGCTCCACCCTCTCTCTCAGATCAGTATTGAAACAGAGGGGTGGAGTCTCAGCAGGCGCCGGGTCACAGTATTCTACATCTACAGAGTTTCTTACTATTCCAGGTGTCCTTTGTTCAGATGCTTCTGTTGCTCACCTCTGTGAACTCTCGGCTCATTACTGGCCAACCCTGTTCACTAATGAGAGAGAGGAAGAGGCAGGCACTGCTGAGCACACTGTGCTGGATGATGTGGCACTGCAGTTCACCTCTCCGAAGGCTGGCTGAACCTCCAGGTCAGGTCCGGTATAGTGTATGAAGGTGACTTTGTGTTTCAGGGTGATAATAATGATAATGTACTGAAGAAAATAATAAAACAGAAAGGATGAAATATACGTCCTCCCGAGAGGCGCAGCAGTCTAAGGCCCTGCATTGCAGTGTTGTGGCGTCACTACAGCCTGGGGTCCCATAGGGCGGTGCAGAATTGGCCCAGCGTCGTGAAGGTTTGGCCGAGGGCGCTTTACTTGGCTTATCACGCTCTAGTGACTCCTTGTGGCTGGCCGGGTGCCAACACATTTGTGCGGCTGGCTTCCGGGTTAAGCTGACGGGTGTTAAGAGGCGTGGTTCGGCCGGACGACGCATGACTCGACCTTCGCCTCTCCCAAGCCTTTTGGGGAGTTGCAGCGATGAGACTAGATCGTAATATCATGAAATTTTGGAGAGAAAAAAAATTACCCCCATTAGATTTTTTTACATTATTATAATAATAATAATAATAATTATAATAACAACAAAAGCAATCCAAAACACAGAACATTGTAAGCCGGCAACAACCAAAGCTATTGAGTGTACAGTTGTCGTCAGATCCAGTGGACAGGAGGACAGACTTAACATAGGCCTTTGAAAGCTTTTCGGAACGGCTCAGTCTTAAGCTGGTAAACAAAGACAACTGTGGTAAGATTGCTTTAGGATTGGCAGTATTCTGTAAATTAGGCTGTAACTTGACCTCACAAACAAATGCTTACATTGTCCAAATTACAACAGCCTGAGATACGCTCATTCCCCAAAACCACCCATATTAGTAAATGAGTTAGGAAACCTGTCAACTGACGTGAGTCCACCTGAAAGGAGTACGTTATGAGATGGGTCATTGGAATTCAGTGTAGGTATCTATTGAACAATCTCTGGTTTCCCTATCAAACTCTGGTTTCTCTATCATCTCTGGTTTCCCTATCAAACTCTGGTTTCTCTATCATCTCTGGTTTCCCTATCAAACTCTGGTTTCTCTATCATCTCTGGTTTCCCTATCAAACTCTGATTTCTCTATCATCTCTGGTTTCCCTATCAAACTCTGGTTTCCTTATCAACTCTGGTTTCCCTATCATCTCTGGTTTCCCTATAATCTCTGGTTTCCCTATCATCTCTGGTTTCTCTATCATCACTGGTTTCTCTATCATCTCTGTTTCCCTATCATCTCTGGTTTCTCTATCATCTCTGGTTTCTCTAACATCTCTGGTTACTCTATCATCTCTGGTTTCTCTATCATCTCTGTTTCCCTATCATCTCTGGTTTCCCTATCATCTTATCATCTCTGGTTTCCCTATCATCTCTGGTTTCCCTATCAAACTCTGGTTTCCTTATCAACTCTGGTTTCCCTATCATCTCTGGTTTCCCTATAATCTCTGGTTTCCCTATCATCTCTGGTTTCTCTATCATCTCTGGTTTCTCTATCATCTCTGTTTCCCTATCATCTCTGGTTTCTCTATCATCTCTGGTTTCTCTAACATCTCTGGATACTCTATCATCTCTGGTTTCTCTATCATCTCTGTTTCCCTATCATCTCTGGTTTCCCTATCATCTTATCATCTCTGGTTTCCCTATCATCTCTGGTTTCCCTATCATCTCTGGGTTCCCTATCAAACTCTGTTTTTCCTGTCATCTCCGGTTTCTGTATAATCTCTATCGGCTCCAAAATCTGTAATGAATCGACAATAAGATATCCCCCATGAGTTAATAACTGAGCCCATTAGTTAATAACTGAGCCCATGAGTTAATAACAGAGCACATGAGTTAATAACAGAGCCCGTGAGTTAATAGCAGAGCCCATTAATTAATAACAGAGACCATGAGTTAATAGCAGAGCCATGAGTTAATAACAAAGCCTGTGATTTAATAACAGAGACCATGAGTTAATAGCAGAGCCATGAGTTAATAACAGAGCCTGTGAGTTAATAACAAAGCATGTGATTTAATAACAGAGCCCACGAGTTAATAACAGAGCCCATGAGTTAATAACTGAGCCCATGAGTTAATAACCGAGCCCATGAGTTAATAACAGAGACCATGAGTTAATAACATAGCCTGTGAGTTAATAACATAGCCTGTGAGTTAATAACAGAGCCTGTGAGTTAATAACAGAGACTGTGAGTTAATAACAGAGCCCATGAGTTAATAACAGAGCCCATGAGTTAATAACAGAGCCCATGAGTTTATAACAGAGCCCATGAGTTAATAACATAGGCAATGAGCTAATAACTGAGCCCATGAGTTAATAACAGAGGCAATGAGTTAATAACAGAGCCCATAAGTTAATAACTGAGCCCATGAGTTAATAACAGAGCCCACGAGTTAATAACAGAGCCCATGAGTTAATAACTGAGCCCATGAGTTAATTACCGAGCCCATGAGTTAATAACAGAGACCATGAGTTAATAACATAGCCTGTGAGTTAATAACAGAGCCTGTGAGTTAATAACAGAGACTGTGAGTTAATAACTGAGCCCATGAGTTAATAACTGAGGCCATGAGTTAATAACTGAGCCCATGAGTTAATAACAGAGCCCATGAGTTAATAACAGAGGCCATGAGTTAATAACACAGCCCATGAGTTAATAACAGAGCCCATGAGTTAATAACAGAGCCCATGAGTTAATAACTGAGCCCATGAGTTAATAACAGAGCCCATGAGTCAATAACAGAGCCCATGAGTTAATAACAGAGCTCATGAGTTAATAACAGAGCCCATAAGTTAATAACAGAGCTCATGAGTTAATAACAGAGCCCATAAGTTAATAACAGAGCCCATGAGTGAATAACAGAGCCCATGAGTTAATAACTGAGGCCATGAGTTAATAACTGAGCCCATGAATTATGTCTTGCCCTGGCAAGCCTAACCCTCCACTACATAAGAGAATATTGCACAGGTGGGAAGGCTGCAGGAATGAAATTCAACATAAAACGAACAGAAGACAAAAGGCATGTTGATATGGTCAAAATAATATATTGAATCATTGTGTTAATGCTGTTGTACCTTGAGTGTTTTAATCATGACATTTGGTTCAGTATAATGGAGAGAGAAACACACAACAGTTGGGAGTAGACTGTGTGATGATCCAGGTACAGTAGGATACGACCAGGAACAGATAAACACCTGAGGCTCTGAAACACTTTGGGCGGATTACATTTTATATTCAAGTCTCATCTGTGTCTAAACAGCGCAAGGAATATAAATGTTTTTTGAGGCTAGTTTAATCACTCTCCATCCCCTATCAATACAGCACATAACAACAGCTTCATCACTCTCCATCCCCTATAGACAATACAGCCCATAACAACAGCTTCATCACTCTCCATCCCCTATAGACAATACAGCCCATAACAACAGCTTCATCACTCTCCATCCCCTATCAATACAGCACATAACAACAGCTTAATCACTCTCCATCCCCTATCAATACAGCCCATAACAACAGCTTCATCACTCTCCATCCCCTATCAATACAGCCCATAACAACAGCTTCATCACTCTCCATCCCCTATAGACAATACAGCCCATAACAACAGCTTCATCACTCTCCATCCCCTATCAATACAGCACATAACAACAGCTTCATCACTCTCCATCCCCTATAGACAATACAGCCCATAACAACAGCTTAATCACTCTCCATCCCCTATAGACAATACAGCCCATAACAACAGCTTCATCACTCTCCATCCCCTATAGACAATACAGCCCATAACAACAGCTTCATCACTCTCCATCCCCTATAGACAATACAGCCCATAACAACAGCTTCATCACTCTCCATCCCCTATAGACAATACAGCCCATAACAACAGCTTCATCACTCTCCATCCCCTATAGACAATACAGCCCATAACCACATAACCGTGTCTCAGCACAGTGGGTCATTTTCCTTTGGACTTTCACAGACATTTAATCCCAGCCTTTGGTGTCCATAAACTCTGAATTCTGAATGTGGAGACATCCTGTGTAACTCAACTTCATATTATATCACTACACAGGAAGACAATGGTGGAAAGGAGAAAGTGAGTCAAAGGGCACCTCATGCTGATGAGCTATACATTGCATTATTGATTAGTTATTCCCACACTAATCTACTGGGATTGGCCTCAGGGCAGCAACTCAATATTCCCACACTAATCTACTGGAACTGGCCTCAGGGCAGGAACTCAATATTCCCACACTAATCTACTGGAACTGGCCTCAGGGCAGCAACTCAATATTCCAAACAATAATCTACTGAAACTGTCCTCAGGGCAGGAAGTCAATATTCCAGACAATAATCTACTGGGACTGGCCTCAGGGCAGGAACTCAATATTCCAGTCACTAATCTACTGGAACTGGCCTGAGGGCAGGAACTCAATATTCCCACACTAATCTACTGGAACTGGCCTGAGGGCAGGAACTCAATATTCCCACACTAATCTACTGGAACTGGCCTCAGGGCAGGAACTCAATATTCCCACACTAATCTACTGGAACTGGCCTCAGGGCAGGAACTCAATATTCCCACACTAATCTACTGGAACTGGCCTCAGGGCAGGAACTCAATATTCCAGACACTAATCTACTGGAACTGGCCTCAGGGCAGGAACTCAATATTCCCACACTAATCTACTGGAACTGGCCTCAGGGCAGGAACTCAATATTCCAGACACTAATCTACTGGAGTTGGCCTCAGGGCAGGAACCCTAATAGAGACAAAGCACACGTGTGAAACTGGGACGATATTTCACTGAAGGACTGAATTTCTGCTTCCCTTTTCCCTGAGAAATTGTCTGTATTGGGGGCTCGGTTTGTTACGCAGGCAAATGCAGAAGGTGTGTTTCACTCCCCAGACTGAGTGGCACTGACTGGAGTTTTTCTCTAGTTGAGTTTGTGTTCTGGATGCACTCTGGTAATAAGGACTAATGTAATGGTGTTTGACTATCTCTGGGAGCTGAAGCTCTCCATCTCACTCCAGGACTGTTTTGTGGATTTCTCTCTTGTCCTGTTCAGATTATTTTGTTTCCTGCTGAGGGGAGGACGGCTCATAATAATGTCTGGAATGGCGCAAATGGAATGGCATCAAACACATGGAAACCATGGAAACCATGTTTGACATATTTGATAACATTCCACTGATTCCGCTCCAGCCATTACCAAGAGCCCATCCTCTCCAATTAAGGTGCCACCAAACTCCAGTGTTAGAGAGTGACACACACACACACACACACACACACACACACACACACACACACACACACACACACACACACACACACACACACACACACACACACACACACACACACACACACGCAGTTGCAGACCCTTTCCCTTCATTGATTCCTCTAACATGTACATAGCCACCCAATCCTCCTACCTGATATTGTAGCCTTTTCAGATCAACTCAGAGCATACAGGTACTGAAAAATAATGGATAGTGCTGAGTGTAGTTAATACATTACACCTCTTGCACAAACCTCCAACGTATTTAACTTCTTGAAGACAACCCTCACTTTCATTATCACATTTCTGCAAATCTTTTTTTATTTTTAAAGCCGCCACAAATCAACAAGACGGGGCGTAAATCCATGTGGCGAGGGCGAATTGGAGCTTTAAGTGTCAACGTTGCAGATTTATTTCTGTTGATTAGCATAGAAAAGAGCCCGGGTTGCATGTGACGGTGCGAGGGAAGGGGAAAATAAGGGGCCTTTCGATTGTGACACTTTGAGTTCCAGATCAGTGGTTTAATTAGGGCACGTATTCTATAACGGCTCTCTCATAACCTTTATTTTACACCATATCGCCATGGAGACTATGCTAACGTAAGCAGTTGATCTCATTAAAACTCTAGACAACAGTTACAGAGAGTAAATCCTTGAGACACATCGCCTTGAAAAGTTAAGATTGCAACGGGGGAGCACCCACCCAACCGAGAAACCCCCCCTTGTTTTCCACTTTCTTCGACTTTTCTGAATTACTATTCCCTAGCACTGAAGTATCGTATGGCCTACTTCATTAACATGAAAATGGAATTCAGAAAGCTGCAATACATACATATGTATCAGGAGAGACCTCGAAACCCTGGAGGATGAGTCAGCTGTCAGAGGTCACGTTACGTCACGGTTCACAGCGTTTTAAGATGGCAATGAATCATTCTCAACTGTTTTGTCTCCATAACCAAGCGTTTGGTCCATAAGCGAGCACTCGACCACATATATGGACCTAACAATTAAATTATAACATCATGTTATAGCTCTCCTCCCTATACAAGAAACCACATATATGGACCTAACAATAAAATTATAGCATCATGTTATAGCTCTCCTCCCTATACAAGAAACCACATATATGGACCTAACAATTAAATTATAGTATCATGTTATAGCTCTCCTCCCTATACAAGAAACCACATATATGGATCTAACAATTAAATTATAACATCATGTTATAGCTCTCCTCCCTATACAAGAAACCACATATATGGACCTAACAATTAAATTATAGCATCATGTTATAGCTCTCCTCCCTATACAAGAAACCACATATATGGACCTAACAATTAAATTATAGCATCATGTTATAGCTCTCCTCCCTATACAAGAAACCACATATATGGACCTAACAATTAAATTATAGCATCATGTTATAGCTCTCCTCCCTATACAAGAAACCACATATATGGACCTAACAATTAAATTATAGCATCATGTTATAGCTCTCCTCCCTATACAAGAAACTTCTTAGTTTGTGAAAACACCAAAACCAGTATACTACTGATGCCATACAATTTCATAGTAAATACCAAACAAATACCAACATAACCTTTTTTACAACCATTATGGAAAGTCCTCTACTAATTTCCACAAATGCTAAAAAGACAAACTGTGAAGGAGGAGAAGATATATAGTGAAGATATACACTGAGTGTACAAACATTAGGAACGCCTGCTCTTTCCTTGACTTACTGTAGACTGACCAGGTGATTCCTGGTGAAAGCTATGATCCCGTATTTATGTCACTTGTTAAATCCACTTCAGTCAGTGTAGATGAAATGAAGGAGACAGGTTAAAGGAGGATTTTTAAGCCTTGAGACAATCGACACATGGATTTGTTTTGTGTGCCATTCAGAGGGTGAATGAGAAAGACAAAAGATTTAAGTGCCTTTGAACAGGGTATGGTAGTAGGTGCCAGGAGCACCAGTTTGAGTGTGTCAAGAACTGCAAGGCTGCTGGGTTTCCTGTGTGTACCACCACCCAAAGGACATCCAGCCAACGGCAGGCCAGTGGTTGAAAACAGGTCATTGATGAAAGAGGACAAAGGAGGCTGACACAAATTGTGCAGAGCAACAGACGGGCTGTAGGTAGTCAACTGACAGTCCAGTACAACATTGGTGCCCAAAGACCCATGAAAGAATGCACAACTCGTCGTACCTTGACACAAATGGGGTACGGCAGCCAACAACCTTACAGAGTTCCGCTTCTTTCAGCATTAAACAAGAAACTGCAGTTGCAGTGGGCTAAGGTACAAAAACACTGTACACTGGAGAATTGGAAAAACAATGCCTGGTCTAATGAATCAGGAGTCCTGCTGTTTCACTCTGATGGGAGGACTAGGGTATGGAGAAAACCCAGAGAACATGCATCCATCAGGGTAGAAATCCACTACCAAACAACTTGACACAACTGTGGGATGCATTAGAGTCAACATGGGCCAGCATCCCTGTGGAACGCTTTCAACACCTTGTAGAGTCAACATGGGCCAGCATCCCTGTGGAACGCTTTCAACACCTTGTAGAGTCAACATGGGCCAGCATCCCTGTGGAACGCTTTCAACACCTTGTAGAGTCAACATGGGCCGGCATCCCTGTGGAACGCTTTCAATACCTTGTAGAGTCCATGCCCCGAGGAACTGAGGCTGTTCTGAAGGCAAATATTAGGAAGATGTACCTAATGTTTTGTACCTCCAGCGGACTGAGATAAAGACATTATGACTAGGTACTCCCCAGGGAGTTGCTATAAAAGGCAGTCATTCAGTGCTGCAGAGCCATCATGTAGCGTACTGATTGACTCCTACTCATCATGTAGTGTACTGATTGGCTCCTACTCATCATGTAGCGTACTGATTGGCTCCTACTCATCATGTAGTGTACTGATTGGCTCCTACTCTCAGGAATAGAGGACAGGTAGATATAGACCTCATGGAAAAATCACTTTTTGAAATAAATGCAACATCTCACTGTGTTTGTGTGTGTATGCTTGTGTATGTTTTTCGATACAGTGCCTTGCGAAAGTATTCGGCCCCCTTGAACTTTGCGACCTTTTGCCACATTTCAGGCTTCAAACATAAAGATATAAAACTGTATGTACAGTACCAGTCAAATGTTTAGACACACCTACTCATTCAAGGCATTCAAGTTTTTTTTTTAAATTGTACATCAAAACTATGAAATAACACATATGGAATCATGTACTAACCAATAAAGTGTTAAACAAATCAAAATATATTTTATATATTAGATTTGTCAAAGTAGCCACCCGTTGCCTTGATGACAGCTTTGCACATTCTTGGCATTCCCACAACCAGCTTCACCTTGAATGCTCTTCTACCAGTCTTGAAGGAGTTCCCACATATGCTGATAACATGTTGGCTGCTTTTCTTTCACTCTGCCATCCAACTCATCCAAAACCATCTCAATTGGGTTGAGATCGGGTGATTGTGGAGGCCAGGTCATCTGATACTTTAATGAATACTCAGGGAGAAAAAGTTGTAGATTCACATGCAGAGCATGGAATATGTTTATTAATACTTCCCAGAAGGCAGGAATCGTGGTCACAGGCAGGCAATGGTCAAACACGGGTAAACAATACCTCACAACCATACTAACAGAAAGAACTGAACTAAATAGGGAGCTGATGAGACCAGGTGAGAAATGAACACAGGTGAAATCAATGAACAAGAATGAAAGACAGGGCTACGTTCCAGAACACAAAGAAACAGGGCTACGTTCCAGAACACGAAGAAACAGGGCTACGTTCCAGAACACGAAGAAACAGGGCTACGTTCCAGAACACAAAGAAACAGGGCTACGTTCCAGAACACAAAGAAACAGGGCTACGTTCCAGAACACAAAGAAACAGTGTCTGCCTGGAGGTGTGTTGGGTCATTGTCCTGTTGAAAAACAGATGATAGTCCCACTAAGCGCAAACCAGATGGAATGGCGTACCGCTGCAGAATACTGTGATAGCCATGCTGGTTAAGTGTGTCATGAATTCTAAATAAATCACTAACAGTATCACCAGGAAATCACCCGCACACCATTACACCTCCTCCATGCTTCACGGTGGGAACCGCACATGCGGAGATCCTCCATTCACCTACTCCGTGTCTCACAAAGACACAGAGGTTGGAACCAAAAATCATCAGACCAAAGGACAGATTTCCACTGGTCTAATGTCCATTGCTCATGTTTTTTGGCCCAAGCAAGTCTCTTCTTCTTCTTGGTGTCCTTTAGTAGAGGTTTCTTTGCAGCAATTCAACCATGAAGGCCTGATACATGCAGTCTCCTCTGAAAAGTTGATGTCGAGATGTGTCTGTTACTTGAACTACATGAAGCATTTATTTGGGCTGCAATCTGAGGCTGGTAACTCGACTGAACGTATCCTCTGTAGCAGAGGTAACTCTGGGTCTTCCTTTCCTGTGGCGGTCCACATGAGAGCCAGTTTTATCACAGTGTTGGATGGTTTTTGCGACTGTTCTTGAAGAAACTTTCAAAGTTCTTGACATTTTCGGGATTGACTAAACTTCATGTCTTAAAATAATGTTGGACTATCTTTTCTCTTTGCTTATTTGAGCTGTTCTTTCCATAATAAGGACTTGGTCTTTTACCAAATAGGGCTATCTTCTGTATTCCAACTCTACCTTGTCACAACACAACTGACTGGCTCAAACGCATTAAGAAGTAAAGAAATTCTATAAATTAACTTTTAACAAGGCACACCTGTTAATTGAAATGCATTCCAGGTGACTACCTTATGAAGCTGGTTGAGAGAAAGCCGAATGTGTGCAAAGCTGTCATGAAGGCAAAGAATTTGAAGAATCTCAAAAATAAAATATATTTTGATTTCTTTAACACTTTTTTGGTTACTACATGATTCCATATGTGTCATTTCATAGTTTTGATGTCCACTATTATTCTACAATGTAGAAAATAGTAAAAATAAAGAAAAACCTTTGAATGAGTAGGTGGCTCTAAACGTTGATTGGTAGTGTGTGTGTGTGTGTGTGTGTGTGTATCTATAATCCATCTCATATTTTAATGTGTGAGTTGTCATCTTGACTTTGCAGTGTTAGCTCTCCAGCATGCAGTCCCCCAGATGGGGCAGGCAGATGGGAGATGGTATCAAGACTCTTATCAGAGATTCACTCTGAGCCGAGAGGGAGTGAGAGAAAAAAAGAGAGAGAGAGAAAGAGAGAGAGAGAGTGAGAGAAAGAAAAAGAGAGAGAGAAAAAGAGAGAGAGAGTGAGAGAAAAAGAGAGAGAGAGGAAGAGAGAGAGAGGTTTGGTACGGAAAGAGGCTTGTCTTTTTTTTGTGTGAACTGTGATTTGCTTTTCAGTTGTTCAAGTAACTTGTCCTTAACCATGCCGCCATACTAACTAACGTCTAATAATTGATGCTGAGTTGGTGTGAAATCGAGCATGTAAATAGTGGATTTCCAGGATAAAGGCTACAAAACATTCTAAGGGAAGCATTCCAGTCTGCCCCCACTGCTGCAGATAGAATGCCCTACACCAGACATATTAGATCTATCTACAGCAGTGGGGGGAGACTGGAATGCTTCCCTTAGAATGTCCTATACCAGTATGAAATGCAGACTATGCTGTGTTGTCTGGTGGCAGGCCACCCAGCCCTGTCTCCTCTGTACTAGAGCTGTTCACTCAGCTGTCACAGTGGAAAACTCTGTGCCTCACTTCACACAGTCCCTCACTTCACACAGTCCCTCAGCTGAGGTAAAGCTGAGAGAGAGAGAGACAGAGAGAGGGAGAGAGGAAGGAAGATGTAGGGAGAAAAAGGTTTTGGAAGCCAGAGAGAGAAAAAAGAGGGAGAGGGGGAGGGCAGAGAAATCGAGAGGGAAGGAGAGAGAGCGTTTCCTCTGATCTGACCTGTGTACTGCATGGTACTAAAGGTCTTTCTAGATGTGGATCCCCTGAGGAAGACTCTGTGCCTCTGCTGCTAGAGATAGCTCCAGGCCACGCTGTAGCCTGCGGGAGGCTGGGAGATAAAACTGAGGAAGTGTGTGTATGTGTGTGTGTGTGTGTTTTTACAGTATGTGTTTATATAAAGTTTTTTTTAATGATATTTAAGCAGGAAATTGCAACGCATATCAGAAACTCCCGGCATGACTGGGTGAAGGAGGACTGGAGAGTACAGGAGGGGGCGCAGGAGGGCTGGTGGTGAAAGGAGAGTACAGGAGGTATGGGGAGAAAAGGGGAGTACAGGAAGGGGTGCAGGAGGGCCTGGGAGGACGGGAGAGACAGGGGGGACAGGGAGGACTTGGGGAGTATAGCTCTCTCCTGGTTCCCATCTCTCAGTCTTTTGGCAGCTCATCAGAGGCCAGGAGATAAGGCTGCACACATGCTTTGCGTTCGGTGTGCTGGCTGTGGTTTACACAGAGACAGCTGGCTGGCTGGTTGGCTGGTTAGCTGGCTGGCTGGTTGGCTGGCTGGTTGGTTTGCTGGCTGGTTGGTTGGTTGGCTGGCTGGCTGGCTGGTTGGCTGGTTGGCTGGTTGGCTGGCTGGTTGGCTGGCTGGCTGGCTGGCTGGTTGGCTGGTTGGCTGGTTGGTTGGCTGGCTGGCTGGTTGGCTGGTTGGTTGGCTGGGTGTCTGGCTGGTTGGTTGGCAGGCTGGTTGGCTGGTTGGCTGGCTGGCTGGCTGGTTGGTTGGTTGGTTGGTTGGTTGGTTGGTTGGTTGGCTCGCTGGTTGGCTGGTTGGCTGGCTGGCTGGTTGGTTGGTTGGCTGGTTGGTTGGCTGGCTGGTTGGCTGGTTGGCTGGTTGGTTGGATGGTTGGTTGGCTGGCTGGCTGGTTGGCTGGTTGGCTGGCTGGCTGGTTGGCTGGCTGGTTGGTTGGCTGGTTGGCTGGCTGCAGGGAGGAGAACAGCCACTTTAGAGGACCTCAGTGTCCTAGTTGTCCTTCCAGCCTTCAGCTGCTGGGTTGCTTCCAATTGGACACTAGTATTATTTCACCATGCTTCAAGCACTTCCTGGTCCATTGACTTCTCAAAGGGGCTATATTAGCAAGACTATTATCACCTCAACAGTTTACAGTAATAGTTTGAGCTGCATTCTGAGTTGAGATCAGCACTGTGCCAAGTGCAAAAAAGTACCATAAACCTAATAATCTGGTAGTGTGATTTCATTTGAAATCTTTCTTCAACAATATGTGTTAGTTATGAGGAGATTACTAAACTAGAGTTTAGTAAACTGATCAATGCATAGATAGCCGGCTCTTTATAACACACATTGTTTCAAATCGTTTCATTTGAAGTCAAGTGTATGGTAAATGTTACACCTTTGCTTTTGCAATAAAAAGATTTGCAGTCAGACTTTTGTCATTGGGAGACTTGTACAAAAATACTAGTTATGGCTAAGGACCTCAGGTCAGAATACCGCCTCTTTTTAGTTGATAAAAACAGTTATTTGAACAGCTACATATCTCTGTGTCCCCATCATACCCCCATGTGAGAGTAGATGAGCCACAGGAAGGGAGAGAACGACGGGGATGTTAAGCTGCATGTTGTCTCGCGCCGATGTCCTTGACATTTATTCTGTTCATGTCATTTCCCATGAAGCAGCCATCTCTAACCCACTCATATGAGCGAGCTAATTTGGCTCTGTGTCAATTTTAGCGCTTAGTCATTGTTTGCGGATCAGGCAGGCGTGTTGCCCTTTTCAACGGGAGCCATCGCTGTCTCCGTGACAACCCATTACCACCTAATTAGCATTTGGGATTAATTGGCCATCTTGTTAACTGTAACCTCTAAATGTTATGATAAAGCCACAGAGCAATTAAAAAGAGTGGGGAGAGGAATTATTGTGGGAACAACAAGATGGGGGGAAGAATGGGTAGAGTTGCTGGTCACTGGTCTACTGGATTGAAATCAGAGGAAGTCGGACCTGAAAACTGCTGGATTCGCAGGTCAAGACGACAGAGGCCTTGTAGTGGTGGGCTTGGCCAGCCAACTGAGCACACTAGCTGACGTTAGCACCATGTAGGGACGCTGTTAGCAAAACCAGCCCACCCCAACTACCAACCACTGACCTCCTATTGGAGTAATGACAGAGGGGTAAGTACTTTGGCCTAAAAAACAGCTGGACAGGACCATAACCTTTCAATTTTTGGCACTGCACATTCTGTGCTCACTCTGACCTACAAATAATTAATTACTCCGGGCATCCCAAGAATCAGCTCCCACTGAGGCAGCTGAAACAGCTGCTGTTTTCAGTTAAAGGTGATTTGTTTGAGTTTTGAGAGGGGAAAACGTTTTGATGAAACAGGCTCTGCTGTCAAGTAGCTGTTTGGGAATGCCACCTCGTGCTTCTCTAATTTGCGAATCAATGTTCGACCTGGACGGTATAGCAGAGAAGAGAATGACATCAGACAGACAAGAGGAAATGAAGTAAACCAACCCTAAAAAAAATCTAATCTGATAATGAATCATCTGAATAATCCGATATAATACAATCTGAACTAATCCCAGGGGATCATGGCAACACATACTGTACCGTGCTTAATTTATTATGTTACAAAAGTGGGATTAAAATGAATTTAATTGTCATTGTGGTTAAAAATCTACACAAAATACTACACAAATAAAGAAAAATTCTAACATTTTTTAAAGATTTGAAAGAAAAAATCAAACAGTAATGTAACTTGATTAGATAAGTATTCACTCCTCTGTTAGAAGCACCTCTGCCAGCGATTACAGAGGTGAGTCATCTTGGGTAAGTCTCACAAGAGCTTTGCACACCTGTATTGTGCAATATTTGCCCGTTGTTCTTTTCAAAATTCTTCAAGCTCTGTCAAGGTGTTAGGGATCATGGCTAGAGAGCAATTTTCAAGTCTTGCAATAGATTTCCAAGCAGATTTACATCTAAACTGTAACCTGGCCACTCAGGAACATTCCCTGTCTTATTGGTAAGCAACTCCAGTGTAGACTTGGCCTTGTGTTGTAGGTTATTGTCCTGCTGAAAGGTGAATTCCTCTCTCAGTGTCTGGTGTAAAGCAGACTGAAGCAGGTTTTTCTCTATTTTGCCTGTGCTTGGCTCCATCCCGTTTCTTTTCATCCTGAAAAACTCCCCAGTCTTTGCCAATGTTAAGCATACCCCTACCATGATGAAGCCACCACCATGCTTTTCACATGTGAGGAGAATAAGGTTATTTTAACCCCACATGTGAATCTGTAATTCCTCATGTGAAACTGATATTTGTGAAGTTTTTTAATTTATTTTTTACATGTGAACCTGCAAATTAGATTTTCACATATGATTGATTTTGACATGTGAACTTGACAGGACAGACAGACACTTTTCCTCATTTTCCTTTCATCAGAATTCCCTGTTCTTTCCATCCCTCCATCTCTTTCACTTTGAGCACAGCATCACTGAGGGCCCCTGGTCCCACAACAGGGCTTCTGCTGGCTGCTGTCATCCATCCTAAAGGTCTTCCCACGCAGGTGCAGGTCTGATCCAGCGGCTGCCTGAAAACACCATTAAGATCATGGTCCCAACCCAACCTGTCTTTGTTCTCCTGTCTTTCCATGTCATCCTTTTCATCCTCTCATGTGCCAAAGAGTTGAATTATTTCCTGATTAATTCTCTTCTTCCATAATGTTGTAAACCGTATTTGTCTCCCTATCTGTACTAATGTGTGGGTAATAGAATGCTGAGTGTTCTTAGAGACATTCTTTACTCATTATCCTCAGACCATTCTTTACTCATTATCCTCAGCCCATTCTTTACTCATTATCCTCAGCCCATTCTTTACTCATTATCCTCAGGCCATTCTTTACTCATTATCCTCAGCCCATTCTTTACTCATTATCCTCAGCCCATTCTTTACTCATTATCCTCAGGCCATTCTTTACTCATTATCCTCAGCCCATTCTTTACTCATTATCCTCAGCCCATTCTTTACTCATTATCCTCAGGCCATTCTTTACTCATTATCCTCAGGCCATTCTTTACTCATTATCCTCAGGCCATTCTTTACTCATTATCCTCAGGCCATTCTTTACTCATTATCCTCAGCCCATTCTTTACTCATTATCCTCAGCCCATTCTTTACTCATTATCCTCAGCCCATTCTTTACTCATTATCCTCAGGCCATTCTTTACTCATTATCCTCAGCCCATTCTTTACTCATTATCCTCAGCCCATTCTTTACTCATTATCCTCAGGCCATTCTTTATTAAACTACACCAACACCATGTCTTATTCCTCACAACCATCTGGGAAATCAACTTATTGCAGACCAAAGTGTTATTGAGCTGGAAATGGTTCAGTGCAATGTGATTTCTGTGAGTCCATTTGGCGTTCATTTCTCAAGGGTGTGAGGAAGGCTTTGGGCTTGGTGGAAGGAAGGCAGGGGACACATGACTTGTGCTGACTTTAAATCGAGGAGGTGTAGATGTATCCACAAGATAACCACACAAATCTAGCAGCGGCTGACTACTTTGAACGTTTTCAGCCAACTCCTGTCTTCATTAAAGTAGAGGTTGAATACTCAGGCCTTTGGAGAAAGCGAGTGAATAGAATACGGGGACTAGTTATGCACATCTTTGTGGAGAAGTAAAACACCTCAAAGAAATTAAACGTTGGTTTAAGTTGTGATGCTTCTTAACTTGAAGATACAAAGATCATATTAGATTGTGGGAAACCCCATTTCTATCCCATTATTACCATGTATAGTCAATCACGATGCATTTCAATTTGATTACTAACTAAGGATAAGAATCCTGTCACTGCTTCCTGTCAAATTGTTTCTCCTCATTCAAACCACTGTAATAGTTTTATTACACACAGTATTTTCACGTTGCCTACCTTGTCCCCTGTTGTTCATTTGATAGCACCATTGTCCAATCAAGTAATGGGCTCCCGAGTGGCGCAGGGGTCTCAGGCACTGCATCTCAGTGTTAGAGGCATCAACACAGATCCTGGTTTGATTCCAGGCTATATCAAAACCAGCCGTGACTGGGAGTCCCATAGGGGCGATGCACAATTGGCCCGGGGTAGGCCGTCATTGTAAATATGATTTTTTCTTAACTGACTTGCCTGGTTAAATAAAATTTTAAGTGTTGATGATATGCTGGGATTGCATCTCCATAGCCGTTCAGCAGGCCTGTTCTATGTACTTGGTTCTATATAGCCTGACTAAACCAGACTTAATGCTATGCCCGCCATTATTTAATCAGGCTAGAAGCTTACTACAGTGGTTCTTAAACCTCTCCTCGGGTACCCCCAGCCGGTTAATATATTTGATCTGATTAACCTGATTAATTTTGTCAACTAATCATCAGGCCCTGACTAGGTGAATCAAACATCAAGCCCTTGACTAGGTGAATCAAACATCAAGCCCTTGACTAGGTGAATCAATCATCAAGCCCTTGACTAGGTGAATCAGTCATCAAACTCTTGATTAGGTGAATCAATCATCAAGCTCTTGAATAAGTGCATCAATCATCACGCCTTTGACTTGGTGAATCAATCATCACGCCTTTAACTTGGTGAATCAATCATCAAGCCCTTGACTAGGTGAATCAGGTGAGATAGTTCAAGGCTACAACACACTTGTGAAACATCTGGGGGTTCCTGAGGAGAGGTTGGAAAACCACTGGCTTGTAGATAACAAAGAGGTCACTTTGAGGATGTCATTTAATGGTAAAGTGGGGGCTTTCCTGGATTGCTGATGGGAAACATGACCTCTCTAACGGTTTCTATCAAAGGTTACAGTCAGAATGTTGAGGGTCAGGTATGGTAATGTATGGTAATGTCCACTATAGCATTCTCCATAGAATATGAGGAGGACTCTTTTATTTAATTAATTATAAGGAGGTAATCACATGAGCACCAAGTGATCAGCCTCATTTCAAAGGGTGTTAGATTATGTGGAACAAGCTGACATGTCTTACATTCACAATGAGCTGCATTGACCTATGTGGGAATACAGTGTGTCTGTTATTGCAAACATTAAATTCACATATCGAGTGCGTTTCTCAGTGTTATGCACTTACTGTTTAAAATTAAATTGTTTCGCCATGGTGGTAATTCCTGTATATTAACAATAATATACCATGTCAAGATTTCATTCTGGCTAAATTATACAAGTTCATGCTGGTTTAGGGGGAAAAAAATGGCTTGATAGAAAATATGATTTAGGTAATGTCCTGCTGGCGAAGTATCCATGACGACAGCTGTAACAGACTGATCCAACACTTTAGGCTTCACACAGTGATTCTAATCACAACAGCAAGATTAGATCTCAGAGTTCCTGCTGTGAGTATCTTAACTGACAGAGATGGAGAGAGGTGTGTGTGGAGGGGATGAAGAGAGATAGTTGGGAAAGAGAGAGGGTGGCACCTGTCAAGAGTAGTGGGGGAGAGATGCAAGAGACAAGAGTAGTGGAGGAGAGATGCAAGAGACAAGTGTAGTGGGGGAGAGATGCAAGAGACAAGAGTAGTGGGGGAGAGATGCAAGAGGCAAGAGTAGTGGGGGAGAGATGCAAGAGACAAGAGTAGTGGGGGAGAGATGCAAGAGGCAAGAGTAGTGGGGGAGAGATGCAAGAGGGAGATAAAGGGAGACATTACCATTCCAGACATGCCCCCAAATGATCACAAAATCACATCCACAGAAGGTCCTGTTCGACATTTGAACCATGATGCATGTTAACAAATACAAACGTGAGTATGTATGAGGTGGTGAGACAGTCTGGAATGGCCAAGTCTACAGAATAGGCTTACCCACCCCAAAAACAAACATCAAGGTAGTCTAGGTCTATTAATCAAATCAAATCAAATTTATTTATATAGCCCTTCGTACATCAGCTGATATCTCAAAGTGCTGTACAGAAACCCAGCCTAAAACCCCAAACAGCAAGCAATGCAGGTGTAGAAGCACGGGTCTATGCTTAAAGTCTTGAATGAAAAAACTGAAGACCTACAGTACCAGTCAAAGGTTTGGACACACCTACTCATTCCAGGGTTTCTTTATTTTTTACTATTTTCAACATCAAAACATCAAAACTATGAAATAACACACATGGAATCACATAGTAACCAAAAGAGGGTTAAACAAATCAAAATATATGTTATATTTGAGATTCTTCAAAATAGCCACCCTTTGCCTTAATGACAGTTCTGCACATGCATTCTCTCAACCAATAACCCCATTGTGCTTAATTTGATCTGCAACTGATTGAATTGAGGCCCAAATCTTAAAACCAAGGGGAGCCAAGGCATGACGAGTCACTTGGCTATAACCAAGGTGGGTCAAGGCCTGAGGAGTCACCTGGCTATAACCAAGGTGGGCCAAGGCATGACGAGTCACTTGGCTATAACCAAGGTGGGTCAAGGCCTGACGAGTCACTTGGCTATAACCAAGGTGGGTCAAGGCATGAGGAGTCACTTGGCTATAACCAAGGTGGGTCAAGTCATGACGAGTCACTTGGCTATAACCAAGGTGGGCCAAGGACTGACGAGGCACTTGGCTTTAACCAAGGTGGGCCAAGGCCTGAGGAGTCACTTGGCTATAACCAAGGTGGGTCAAGGCCTGATTAGTTATTTGGTCTGTTCTAGTCATGCAAATGGGGCACCAGCACACCGCCGGAACCCGGAGTGTTTGAGTAAGCTAAAGTAGCTAGCTGCATTTGCTAACTAAGTAAGTGAAACTGAAAGTAAAAAATAAAAAAAAGACAAAATCTCTCTCTTTCTTGCTTCTCCTTTATTTTGGAAGAAATTGTTCAAAATTGTTCATCTATTCTCTTTCTCTCTCTTTGAGTCAACTACTCATCACATTTGATGCACTGCAGTGCTAGCTAGCTGTAGCTTATGCTTTCAGTACTAGATTGATTCTCTGATACTTTGATTGGGTGGACAACATGTCAATTCATGCTGCAAGAGCTCTGACAGGTTGGAGGACGTCCTCCGGAAGTTGTCATAATTACCGTGTAAGTCTATGGAAGGGGGTGAAAACCATGAGCATTCTAGGTTTTGTATTGAAGTCAATGTACCGAGAGGAGGACGGCAGCTAGCTGTCCTCCGGCTACACCATGGTGCTACAGAGTTCTGTTGAGGCTATTGTAGATCTAATCTATTATTTGGTGACGTGAACATATTTAGTATAGTTTTAGCTAAAAAGGTTAACTTTTTTAACGTTTTACCATTTTTATTTTCATAAAAGATGGTCCAGCCGTCCAACCAACTCTGTACTAGTACAGAGTCGATGAGCAGGGCTACGAGGTAATTGAGGTTTATATGGACATATACTGTATGAAAGGATAAAGGGATAAAGTAACTAGGCAACAGGATAGATAATAAACAGTACCAGCAGCGTATGTGATGAGTCAAAATAGTTGGTGCAAAAAGGGTCAATGCATATAGTTAAATAATTAACCAATAGCTACCCGGACTAACTATTTAGCAGTCTATGGCTTGGGGGTAGAAGCTCTTTAGGGTCCTGTTGGTGGCAGACTTGCTACATTGGTACCGCTTGCTGTGCAGTAGCAGAGAGAACAGTCTATGACTTGGGTGGCTTGAGTCTTTGAACATTTTTCGGGCCTTCCTCTGACATCGCCTGGTATAGAGGTCCTGTATGCATTACCCTCTGTAGTGCCTTGGGATCAGATGCCAAGCAGTTGCCATACCAAGTGGTGATGTAGGAACAGGTGTGGTCGTCCCTTCTTCAGGACTGTGTTGGTGTGTGCGGACCATTGCTCCGAGACTGCCGTGCAGCTCCCAGGGAACTGGTTGATCTCCAAGGTATTCCTAGTCGATCCCCAAACATTTCTGTAAAAAAAACAATAATAAAGCTTTGTGTTCCTATTGTTTTTATTAGTTTTGGTTGGCGGTAGGTGCACCTGATTCAGCTGCCCTGCGCGCAGGGTAGCCCAACTGTTGCCATTTTGAAACATTTCAGGTGTCTGAAGGTATAAGCTCTGTCTTCCCAGTGGGCCCAGAGAGTAAATCAAGTGCACTATAGCTCAGATTACCGTGTCTGTAGTAACGTAGCAGACATACAAGAACGTAATAGGGAAGTTGATACTGTGAGATTTCAAAACGTTGAAAACCATGACTAGAGAGAACCGTCAACGAATACAGCAAAGAGCTACTCAGCACTGTCAACACTTTGAATTCAACACTTTTATAAGCCATAACACGTGAGTTCTTCCTATTTCCACTCAGTGCTACAACAAACACTACAGCAGTAATGAATGAGTAGGAAAGTCTATAGGCTTTCCTTCTTGTTATTTCTTAGCAGTTTGGGTATTTTTTTACACCAAGGAATATTTCACTTTCTCTGTTCATAAGAGGAACAACATGAATTTGTACATGAGGCAGAAATAATGCGGTGCCACTTCAGTTTGGCCATCAGCTGAAACAGTGTCTCTTTGTGGTCAGTGTCAGTGGAGGAAAGGGAGAGCAGAGGGATGTTGAGAGACGACCCTCAGTCTGCTGCTCTTTCTCTCCAGTGATACTGACCCTCAGTCTGCTGCTCTTTCTCTCCACTGAGACTGACCCTCAGTCTGCTGCTCTTTCTATCCACTGAGACGGACCCTCAGTCTGCTGCTCTTTCTCTCCACTGAGACTGACCCTCAGTCTGCTGCTCTTTCTCTCCACTGAGACTGACCCTCGGTTTGCTGCTCTTTCTCTCCACTGAGACGGACCCTCAGTCTGCTGCTCTTTCTCTCCACTGAGACGGACCCTCAGTCTGCTGCTCTTTCTCTCCACTGAGACGGACCCTCAGTCTGCTGTTCTCTCCCTCCACTGAGACTGACCCTCAGTCTGCTGCTCTTTCTCTCCACTGAGACTGACCCTCGGTTTGCTGCTCTTTCTCTCCACTGAGACGGACCCTCAGTCTGCTGCTCTTTCTCTCCACTGAGACGGACCCTCAGTCTGCTGCTCTTTCTCTCCACTGAGACGACCCTCAGTCTGCTGCTCTTTCTCTCCACTGAGACTGTCCATCGGATGCAGGCACCATCAGCCCAGTGAAATAAACAATTTAAGCAAAGGATTTAAATATATGATCACTCATCTGTGATCAAGTATTACAACAAATGGATCTATTACCGGTCGGATCATATAGCCTACCTCAAATTTACAAATGGCCTGAACAACAACATAAGATAATATATTGGGCATATAACTTACTGCACAAACCTCATTGCGTCAGTACTGTTTTCAATTAGTTATTAATGTGCATAGGCTTACGCTTTGTAAGTCGTGTTAAAAAGAAATCTGAGCAGTAAATCTCATCTTGCATTTTGACTCAAAAAGTGATCTTGACTTGGAAAAGGTTGGTGACCACTGTTCTAGAGCTTTCCCTGTTAACACTATCAACATTTCCCTTTACTGTGGCAATTGTGATTGAATCAAAACACTATTAACCACTTTCAATGTAACATACCGAAACAAATGAACTATGCAAGAGATTGTGCTGTAGGCAGAACGCATTGGAGTAGGATTCTATTGCATTGACATGCACAACTCATCCTGTACTCTACACATACCGGTGCAGCATAACCAGAGCTGCGGTAGGCCTATATGCAAATAGACCCTTGCCATATATAGATCTATGCCATTTACTTTGAACTGGACTGTGTTTACAGCATGAGCAGTCGCGAGTAGATGCATTGTTTTTGTTCATATCTGTTGCTAGTTAGTGAGATATTAGCCCAGTTATAGATAATTTGTAGTCAGCAATAGGGGAGTGTCTCACAACCTGTCTCCCAACCTCAGAGTTTCTGGAATGTGAACTACACTAGCACAGTCCTCCCCGGAACCCTCAGGATGCTCAGCACAAAATTGCTGCCCTAATTGGAAAAGATTGTTGACAGAAGCTGGAGTCACAGAGCCACTTAATGGTGTAGGCAGGCAGCCGCTGGATCAGAGTTTGAACATCTACTGTACCTGCATGGAAAGAGCCTTTAAGATGGATGACAGCAGCCAGCAGAAGCCCTGTTGTGGGACCGGGGGCCCACAGTGATGCTGTGCTCAAAGTGTAGCTGGGAGGGAATGAGAGATAGAAGGAGGGGAGCTCTGATGAAAGGAAAAGAATGAAAGGGGTAGTGTCGCTTTTCTCTAATGGAAGAAAGTGGATGGAAGGCGCTAGAGTGGTGTCAGCTCGGCTGCTGTGGCGAGAAACATTTTGAAATAGGTTTGAAGTGTGTTATGTGATGTGGTCCCGTTGAACATGGCAAAAGGCCAGAGTTGGAGACTAATACAAGTTGCATGTAGAGAGGAAGATATTATACAGCAGGGTGATGCAGTGCCTTGCAAAAGTATTCATCCCCCTTGGCGTTTTTTCCTATTTTGTAACATTACAACCTGTAATTTAAATGGATTTTTATTGGATTTTATCTAATGGACATACACAAAATAGTCCAAATTGGTGAAGTGAAATTAAACAAATTACTTGTTTAAAAAAATGTACAACGGAAAAGTAGTGCGTGCATATGTATTCACCTCCTTTGCTATGAAGCGCCTAAATAAGATCTGGTGCAACCAATTACCTTCAGAAGTCACATAATTAGTTCAATAAAGTCCACCTGTGTGCAATCTAAGTGTCACATGATCTCATACCTGTTCTGAAAGGCCCCAGAGTCTGCAACACCATTAATCAAGTTGCACCATGAAGACCAAGGAGCTCTCCAAACAGGTCAGGGACAAAGTTGTGGAGAAGTACAGATCAGGGTTGGGTTATAAAAAAAATCTGAAACTTTCAACATCCCACGGAGCACCATTAAATCCATTAGTAAAAAATGCAAAGAATATGGCACCACAACAAACCTGCCAAGAGAGGGCCGCCCACCAAAACTCACGGTCCAGGCAAGGAGGGCATTAATCAGAGAGGCAACAAAAAGACCAAAGATAACCCTGAAGGAGCTGCAAAGTTCCACAGCGGAGATTGGAGTAACTGTCCATAGGACCACTTTAAGCCGTACACGCCACAGAGCTGGGCTTTGTGGAAGAGTGGCCAGAAAAAAAGCAATTGCTTAAAGAGAAAATAAGCAAACACATTTGGTGTTCGCCAAAAGGCATGTGGGAGACTCCCCAAACATATGGGAGAAGGTACTCTGGTCAGATGAGACTAAAATGTAGCTTTTTGGCCATCAAGGGAAATGCTATGTCTGGCGTAAACCCAACATCTCTCATCACCCCGAGAACATCATCCCCACAGTGAAGCATGGTGGTGGCTACATCATGCTGTGGGGATGCTTTTCATCGGCAGGAACTGAGAAACTGGTCAGAATTGAAGAAATTATGGATGGCGCTAAATTCAGTCTTCCAGAGATTTGAGACTGGAACGGAGGTTCCCCTTCCCGCAGGACAATGACCCTAAGCCTACTGCTAAAGCAACACTCGAGTGGTTTAAGGAAAAACATTTAAATGTCTTGAAATGGCCTGTACACCAGCAATTCAAAGGAGCTGGAGCAGTTTGCGTTGAAGAATGGGCAAAAATCCCAGTGGCTAGATGTGCCAAGCTTATAGAGACATACCCCAAGAGACTTGCAGCTGTAATTGCTGCAAAAGGTGGCTCTACAAAGTACTGACTTTGGGGGGTTGAATAGTTGTGCACGCTCCAATTGTCAGTGTTTTCATCTTATTTCTTGTTTGTTTCACAGAAAAAATATTTTGCATCTTCAAAATGGTGGGTATGTTGTGTACATCAAATGACACAACCCCTGCCAAAATACATTTGAATTCCAAGTTGTAAGGCAACAAAATAGGAAAAATGCCAATGGGGGTGAATACTTTCGCAAGCCACTGTTCTTTCAATTCCCCATCCATGGGGAGACAGCAATATCTAACTGTTAACATCTTACTCTGTCCCGTGTCAGTAGCCTGTCATCTCAACAACCTATTCTGCCCAGTGTCAGTATCTTCTCATCTCAACATCTTACTCTGTCCAGTGTCAGTATCTTCTCATCTCAACATCTTATTCTGCTGTGTCAGTAGCCTGTCACCTCAACATCTTACTCTGCCCAGTGTCAGTATCTTCTCATCTCAACATCTTACTCTGTCCAGTGTCAGTAGCCTGTCATCTCAACATCTAACTCTGTCCAGTGTCAGTAGCCTGTCATCTCAACATCTTACTCTGCCCAGTGTCAGTATCTTCTCATCTCAACATCTTACTCTGCCCAGTGTCAGTATCTTCTCATCTCAACATCTTACTCTACCCAGTGTCAGTATCTTCTCATCTCAACATCCTACTCTGCCCAGTGTCAGTATCTTCTCATCTCAACATCTTATTCTGCTGTGTCAGTAGCCTGTCACCTCAACATCTTACTCTGCCCAGTGTCAGTATCTTCTCATCTCAACATCTTACTCTGTCCAGTGTCAGTAGCCTGTCATCTCAACATCTAACTCTGTCCAGTGTCAGTAGCCTGTCATCTCAACATCTTACTCTGCCCAGTGTCAGTATCTTCTCATCTCAACATCTTACTCTGCCCAGTGTCAGTATCTTCTCATCTCAACATCTTACTCTACCCAGTGTCAGTATCTTCTCATCTCAACATCCTACTCTGCCCAGTGTCAGTATCTTCTCATCTCAACATCTTACTCTGTCCAGTGTCAGTATCTTCTCATCTCAACATCTTACTCTGCCCAGTGTCCGTATCTTCTCATCTCAACATCTTACTCTACCCAGTGTCCGTATCTTCTCATCTCAACATCTTACTCTGCCCAGTGTCAGTATCTTCTCATCTCAACATCTTACTCTGTCCAGTGTCAGTAGCCTGTCATCTCAACATCTTACTCTGCCCAGTGTCCGTATCTTCTCATCTCAGCATCTTACTCTGCCCAGTGTCAGTATCTTCTCATCTCAACACCTTACTCTGCCCAGTGTCAGTATCTTCTCATCTCAACATCTTACTCTGCCCAGTGTCAGTATCTTCTCATCTAAACATCTTACTCTGCCCAGTGTCAGTAGCATCTCATATCAAGTAGCTGAAAGATGATAGATACTATATATAATGTTCCAAAAATATATCTTGCTGTCAGTTCCTAAGATTGGCTTTGAATTACATTTTGATTCACACTTCAAAGCAGATAATCCTCCCAGAAATCCTCATTGTCCTAAATCTTTAGGTCTTCGTTGTGTGCCTTTCTGTCATCCAGAATCCTCTTATTTTCCGCTGAACAGACTGGGGAGTGTTGAGGCCGTACTCAACACCAGTAAGCTCTTCACATGGACCAGATTGTGTCATGTAATGGAAGAAAATATCCTTCAATGATATCTTTATCATATTTCAATGTATTCTCAACTAAAGATGAATTAGAGACATGCTACATTTGAAATAGCTGAAAGGTATCACTAGCCTGGTTCTGGATCTGTTTGTGCTGTCTTGCATACTCTGATAGTTATGCCAGACAGGAGAGCACTCAGAGATCTGGGACCAGGCTATGATGTTACCTCCATAACTGTTCAAGTGAAATGACAACCATTACTGGATTCAACCATAACAGTTCAATAATATGAGCCATAAAATGTTCACCAACAAAAGAGAAAAACAACCAAAAAAAGACCTGACTTCCCATCCTCACATTGCGATATTCTCCCAAGGTACCAAACATGCTGTCCTCTCAGCCCTTCAATACTCCTACATACCAAACATGCTGTCCTCTCAGCCCTTCCATACTCCTACATACCAAACATGCTGTCCTCTCAGCCCTTCCATACTCCTACATACCAAACAAGCTGTCCTCTCAGCCCTTCCATACTCCTACATACCAAACATGCTGTCCTCTCAGCCCTTCCATACTCCTACATACCAAACCTGCTGTCCTCTCAGCCCTTCAATACTCCTACATACCAAACATGCTGTCCTCTCAGCCCTTCAATACTCCTACATACCAAACCTGCTGTCCTCTCAGCCCTTCCATACTCCTACATACCAAACATGCTGTCCTCTCAGCCCTTCCATACTCCTACATACCAAACATGCTGTCCTCTCAGCCCTTCAATACTCCTACATACCAAACATGCTGTCCTCTCAGCCCTTCCATACTCCTACATACCAAACATGCTGTCCTCTCAGCCCTTCCATACTCCTACATACCAAACAAGCTGTCCTCTCAGCCCTTCCATACTCCTACATACCAAACAAGCTGTCCTCTCAGCCCTTCCATACTCCTACATACCAAACAAGCTGTCCTCTCAGCCCTTCAATACTCCTACATACCAAACAAGCTGTCCTCTCAGCCCTTCAATACTCCTACATACCAAACATGCTGTCCTCTCAGCCCTTCCATACTCCTACATACCAAACAAGCTGTCCTCTCAGCCCTTCCATACTCCTACATACCAAACATGCTGTCCTCTCAGCCCTTCCATACTCCTACATACCAAACCTGCTGTCCTCTCAGCCCTTCAATACTCCTACATACCAAACATGCTGTCCTCTCAGCCCTTCAATACTCCTACATACCAAACATGCTGTCCTCTCAGCCCTTCAATACTCCTACATACCAAACATGCTGTCCTCTCGGCCCTTCCATACTCCTACATACCAAACATGCTGTCCTCTCGGCCCTTCCATACTCCTACACACCAAACATGCTGTCCTCTCAGCCCTTCCATACTCCTACATACCAAACATGCTGTCCTCTCAGCCCTTCCATGCTCCTACATACCAAACATGCTGTCCTCTCAGCCCTTCAATACTCCTACATACCAAACAAGCTGTCCTCTCAGCCCTTCCATACTCCTACATACCAAACAAGCTGTCCTCTCAGCCCTTCAATCCTCCTACATACCAAACATGCTGTCCTCTCAGCCCTTCAATACTCCTACATACCAAACATGCTGTCTTCTCAGCCCTTCAATACATCTACAAACCAAACATGCTGTCCTTTCAGCCATCTTGGCATTCTCTCAACCAGCCTCAAAAGGTAGTCACCTGGAATGCTACCAACAGTCTTGAAGGAGTTCCCATGTATGCTGAGCACTTGTTGGCTGCTTTTCCTTCACTCTGCAGTTCAACTCATCCCAATTGGGTTGAGGTCAGGTGATTGTGGAGGCCAGGTCATCTGATGCAGCACTCCATCACTCTCCTCTTGGTCAAATATAGTGTTTTGGGTCATTCTTATGTTGAAAAACAAATTATAGTCCCACTAAGCACAAACCAGATGGAATGGCATATCGTTGCAGAATGCTGTGTTAGCCATGCTGGTTAAGTGTGCCTTGAATTCTCAATAAATCACAGACAGTGTCACCAGCAAAGCACCCCCACACCATCACACCTCCTCCTTCGTGCTTCACGGTCGGAACCACACATGCAGAGGTTATCACCTACTCTGCGTCTCACAAAGACACAGTGGTTGGAACCAAACATCTCAGATTTGGACACATCAATCCAAAGGACAGATTTCCACCGGTCTAATGTCCATTGCTCATGATTCTTTGCCAAAGCAAGTCTCTTATTATTATTGGTGTCCTTTAGTAGTGTCCTTCGACCATGAAGGCCTGTTTCATGCAGTCTCCTATGAACAGTTGATGTCGAGATGTTTCTGTTACTTTAACTCTGTGAAGCATGCAGTTAATTGCAGTTAATTGCCGATATCTGAGGCTGGTAACGCTAATGAACTTTTCCTCTGCAGCAGAGGTAACTCTGGGTCTTCCTTTCCTGTGGCCGTCCACGTGAGAACCAGTTTCATCACTTGATGGTTTTTGCGACTGCAGTTAAAGAAACTTTCTTGAAGTTCTTGACATTTTCCAGATTGACTGACATTCATGTCTTAAAGTGATGACTGACTGTTGTTTCTCTTTGCTTATTTGAGCTGTTCTTGCCATAATATGGACTTGGTTTTTTACCAAATAGGGCTATCTTATGTATACCACCCCTACCTTGTCACAACACAACTGATTGGCTCAAAAGCATTAAGAAGGAAAGACATTCCACAAATGTACTTTTAACAAGGCACATCTGTTATTTGAAATGCATTCCAGGTGACTACCTCATGAAGCTGGTTGAGAGAATTCCATGAGTGTGCAAAGCTATCATCCAGGCAAAGGGTAAACACTTTTTTGGTTAATACATGATTCCTTATGTGTTATTTCATAGTTTTGAAGTGCTCACTATTATTCTACAATGTAGAAAAGAGTAAAAATAAAGAAAAACCCTGGAATGAGTAGGTGTGTCCAAACATTTGTCTGGTACTGTATATATATTGGACCATTCATTCTGCTCTCTGACTGAGTCATGATAATAACTCTATTTCCTGACTTGACAACCCTCTGACTGAAGCCTTCATCTCACCCTGTTGGTGATGCTGTCACCATGGTGATGCACGACAGGAGGGGTCTAAGTACCACTTTCATCACCATCGGGGGGGAAGAGATACAGTACCTCCCACACCAGAGATACTGTTGTCACACCACCCTCCCTCGTCTGTAGAGACAGGAAATGAGATGATGAACAGTCTGAATTTTTCCCCACCACGACCATGGCGATGGGAAGGAAGCCATGATCTGACCACGTCTGAGACTGTGCAGGTCATGTCAGGTCATGACTCATTAACACTGAAGAGTTTTATAGAGAGGCTAGTCGGCGTCATATTAGACAAGGCCAATAGCCACACTCCTCATTATATACAGCACTGTAGAATGTAGAATGCTGCTAGAGGCATAGAGACGGCCTAGACAGTCCTCCATATTCTGAAGCATTAGGCTATCCATTATTGGAGGAACACATGACGCCCTCGCAAACTGAGGTTTCAACTCCACTCCCTCACGTAATGTTAACTGTGCTGTCACAGAATAACGTGACACATGGAGCCCCCCCCGGGAGTCACATGACTGACAGCAGGGTCATCCAACCAGGGTCATCACACTGCTCCCCTCAGGTACTGTAGCCCATGGACAGCACAGCACAGTCCTGCCCGTTGGGCGAGGGGGGGGGGGGGGCGTCTGAATCTAACGACATTGAATCAATACAGTCATCCATCATACTAAGTGACAGGGTGACACTTTAACGGGGACTTCAGGGCTCTCCTGTGGTGCCTGCTTACTGTCTGATGAGAGCAGGTCAGATGACAGGGACGGACGTATTAGGATCATCCAAGGCCTGGGTTATGGGGACACGCTTTACAGTGCAATGCATTGGCCATAGACAAGAGTAACTATAGTGACAGTAGAATAACCCATCTAGGAATAACTGTAATTTTCCTATTTGATAATTACACTGTAATTAGTACACTGTAATTAGTACATGGTATTTAGTACACTGTAATTAGTACACTGTAATATAAAGTGTTACCATCTATTCTGTACCTGTCCAAAATGAGCGAGTCTATATTTTTTCTATGGGGTTCATATGTGGACGAACCTGTTTTACTTGCCTCAAACTTTTGACTGATATATGGATGTGTTTGTGTTCTTGACGTTTTCAATCCAAATTATTGTTACCCTCTCCTTTGGTACTTATATAGAAGAACAATTCAAACCCACCTGCTTAAAGGCTTGGTGGAAGATCAATACATTGTGTCATAGTGTGATGATGTATGGATAGGATTTATAGGCCTGCTGGATTTTATATGTGATGGATTTATGTGGATTGAATAACTTTGAATTACAGTACAATACTCCACATGCCTACAATATGACATCATCAGCATACTGCAAGTTGATATTCACGTAATGATAAGGAATTCCCATCCACGCCCACAAATTGGGGAAAACAAATATTCTTTCCCTTTGACCCCCATTGTAAAAGAGTCAACCTCGTCGTCGATTTTATTGTTATGCCGAAAATAACAAAACATTCCATAAAGCTGTTGTGTTGTTTAATGTAACCATGTCAAATATCCCGACCTACGGTTCACAATGCTCTCACGTAGGGAAGTAGAGCCTGCAAGAAGCTTTGAAGTGGGAAAGTGGCAAATGTGGGGACCTGGTGTTCAAGTAAACTACACGTAACTATGTGTGTGGAAAACATTTAATCACATTTGAGACATTTATTTATTTATTTTATTGAATTTTACCCCCTTTTTTCGTGGTATCCAATTGCTAGTAGTTATTATCTTGTCTCAAAGCCATGCTTCCTCCGAAACACAACCCAACCAAGCCGCACTGCTTCTTAACACAGCGCGTCTCCAACCCGGAAGCCAGCCGCACCAATGTGCCGGAGGAAACACCGTTCACCTGGTTAGCGTGCACTGCTCCCGGCCCACCACAGGAGTCGCTAGACAAGGAAATCCCTACCGTCAAAAGCCTACCCAACCCGGACGACGCTAGGCCAATTGTGCATCGCCCCATGGATCTTGCAGTCAAAAAATATCTCAAATAATATCTCTAAAATATCTCTTCTAGTAATCTAACATAGTCTTTCAAATGGCAAATTGGATTTGAAATATTTTAGAAACTCTCCCACTGTATTTCTGTCATACAGAATCTTCTTAAGGTAGATTCCCTTATATCAAGCATGAGACGAGTGTTTAACATGAATGAGCGTATCACATAAAACGTGTAATATCTGAAAATGTAGCTAGCTAGACTTTCTCACCCGTTTACATCATCGATGGACGCGTTGACTGTCGGATACCATGGTTGCCCTTAGTTTGAAAATGTCATGCAGAGACAGGTGTTTCTCCATCTCTTTAGCTATCATACTTAAATTCTACTGATTTCAAAACTCGCTCCTCCAGAAACAGCATACAGAGAGCATACACGTAATGTTAGCTAGCGAGCCAGCCAGCTAATGTTAGCTAGCAAGCCAGCCAGCTAATGTTAGCTAGTGAGCCAGCCAGCTAATGTTAGCTAGCTAACAGTACACTTTAACTTGACATTATGACATCATTGTGCAGTTTTACTACGTGATACATTCAAATAAAAACAAGCTGCGTTAGAAATGATTACCTAAACATACCGACCAGCTAAAATAGACAAAAGCGTGCTATATGGCAGACCAATCCAAACTCATCTCTCGGCATGTCCAGCCCACTCATTATCTCAGCCAATCATTGCTAGCGGGAAGGTTGCATTTTATTTTCTGTGGCTAAACCAACTAGGCTTTTAATTTAGCATTTTTATTTGTCTTTACAGATGGCATACACATTTGTTATTAATGCACATGAAAATTCACATGTTCGAGAAGGCATTTCTGCCCAAAAACGCTTTTTGATGGAAAATAAAAGTTTATGTTCAAACGGCTCTCCTGTGAAGTCGTGACCCACGACATACGCCTAGTTTCCTGAAACGGGTCACATATGCTGAGCACTTGTTGGCTGCTTTTCCTTCACTCTGCAGTCCAACTCATCCCAAACCATCTCAATTGGGTTGAGGCCAGGTGATTGTGGAGGCCAGGTCATATTAGGCAGCACCTCATCACTCCCCTTCTTGGTCAAATAGCCTTTACACAGCCTGGAGGTGTGTTGGGTCATTGTCCTGTTACAAAACAAATGATAGTCTCACTAAGCGCAAGCCAGATGGGATGGCGTATCATTGCAGAACGCTGTGGTAGCCATGCTGGTTAAGTGTACCATGAATTCTAAATAAATCACAGACAGTGTCACCAGCAAAGCACGGTGGGAACCACACACACATTTACTCTGCGTCTCACAAAGACACAGTGGTTGGAACCAAAAAACGCACATTTGGACTCCTCAGACCAAAGGACAGATTTCCACAGGTCTAATGACCATTGCTCGTGTTTCTTGGCCCAAACAAGTCTCTTCTTATTATTGGTGTACTTTAGTAGCGGTTTGTATGCAGCAATTTGACCATGATGGCCTGATTCATGCAGTCTCCTCTGAACAGTTGATGTTGACATGTGTCTGTTACTTGAACTCTGTGAAGTGAACTTTCAAAGTTCTTGACATTTTCCAGATTGATTGACCTTCATGTCTTAAAGAAATTACAGATTGTCGTTTTTCTTACCAAATAGGGCTATATTCTGTATACCAACCCTACCTTGTCACAACACAACCGATTAGCTCAAATGCATTAAGAATGAAATAAATTCCACTATTTAACTTTTAACAAGGCACACCTGTTAATTGAAATGCATTCCAGGTGACTACCTCATGAAGCTGGTTGAGAGAATGCCATGAGTGTGCAAAGCTGTCATGAAGTCAAAGGGAGGCTAATTTGAAGAATCTGAAATATAAAATATATTTAGATTTGTTTTACAATTATTTTGGTTACTACATGACTCCATATGTTATTTCACAGTGTTGATGTCTTCACTATTATTCTACAATGTAGAACATAGTCATAATAAAGAAAAACCCTTGAATGAGTATAGTTGGTGTCCCAACCTTTGACTGGTGATAGATAGATAGATAGATAGATAGATAGATAGATAGATAGATAGATAGATAGATAGATAGATAGATAGATAGATAGATAGATAGATAGATAGATAGATAGATAGATAGATAGATAGATAGATAGATAGATAGATAGATAGATAGATAGATAGATAGATAGATAGATAGATAGATGGATAGATAGACGGACGGACAGACGGACGGACAGACGGACGGAAAGACAGATAGATGGAAGGATGGATAGATATATGTGTGTGTGTGATGGGAGGTATAGACAATATGTACAGTATATGGGATAGAATATGAAGTATATCTGAAGAAAAATATACACTACTGTTCAAAAGTTTGGGGTCACTTAGAAGTGTCCTTGTTTTGAAAGAAAAGCACATTTGTGGTCTATTAAAATAACATAATATTGATCAGGAATACAGGTTAGACATAGTTCATGTTGTAAAATACTATTGTAGCTGGAAGAGGCTGGTTGGAATATCTACATAGGCATACAGAGGTCCATTATCAGCAACCATCACTCCTGTGTTCCAATGGCATGTTGTGTTAGCTAATCCAAGTTTATCATTTTAAAGGGCTAATTGATCATTATAAAACCCTTTTACAATTATGTTAGCACAGCTGAAAACTGTTGTTCTGATTAAAGAAGCAGCTGGCCTTCTTTAGACTAGTTGAGTATCTGGAGCATCAGCATTTGTGGGTTCCATTACAGCCTCAAAATGGCCAGAAACAAAGAACTTTCTTCTGAAACTCGTCAGTTTATTCATGTTCTGAGAAATGAAGGCTATTCCATGCGAAAAATTGCCAAGAAACTGAAGATCTCGTACAACGCTTTGTACAACTCCCTTCACAGAACAGCACAAACTGTCCCTAACCAGAATAGAAAGAGGAGTGGGAGGCCCCGGTGCACAACTCAGCAAGAGGACAAGTACATTAGAGTGTCTAGTTTGAGAAACAGAGGCCTCAAAAGTCCTCATGTGGCAGCTTCATTAAATAGTAGACAGCAGTCTCAACATCAATAGTGTAGAGACGACTCCGGGATGCTGGCCTTCTAGGCAGAGTTGCACAGAAAAAGCCATATCTCAGACTGGCCAATAAAAAGAAAAGATTAAGATGGGCAAAATAACACAGATACTGGACGGAGGAACTCTGCCTAGAAGGGCAGCTTCCCGGAGTCGCCTCTTCACTGTTGACGTTGAGACTGCTGTTTTGCGGGTGGTTACTGATAACGGGCCTCTTTACACCTATGTAGATATTCCATAAAAAATCTGCCGTTTCCAGCTTGAATGGTAATTTACAACATTATTAACAATGTCTACCCTGTTTTCCTTATCAATTTTAATGGGCAAAAAAGTTGCTTTTCTTTCAAAAACAAGAACATTTCTAAGTGACCCTTAACTTTTGAATGGCAGTGTATGTACAGTAATAGTACACATAGGAAGGCCTTCCCTAGAATACTGTATATACATATGAAGTGGGTAAAACAGGAAGGCCTTCACTAGAATACTGTATATACATATGACGTGGGTAAAACAGGAAGGCCTTCACTAGAATACAGTATATACATATGAAGTGGGTAAAACAGGAAGGCCTTCACTAGAATACTGTATATACATATGAAGTGGGTAAAACAGGAAGGCCTTCACTAGAATACAGTATATACATATGAAGTGGGTAAAACAGGAAGGCCTTCACTAGAATACAGTATATACATATGAAGTGGGTAAAACAGGAAGGCCTTCACTAGAATACTGTATATACATATGAAGTGGGTAAAACAGGAAGGCCTTCCCTAGAATACTGTATATACATATGAAGTGGGTAAAACAGGATGGCCTTCACTAGAATACTGTATATACATATGAAGTGGGTAAAACAGGATGGCCTTCCCTAGAATACTGTATATACATATGAAGTGGGTAAAACAGGAAGGCCTTCACTAGAATACAGTATATACATATGAAGTGGGTAAAACAGGAAGGCCTTCACTAGAATACAGTACATATGAAGTGGGTAAAACAGGAAGGCCTTCACTAGAATACTGTATATACATATGAAGTGGGTAAAACAGGAAGGCCTTCACTAGAATACAGTATATACATATGAAGTGGGTAAAACAGGAAGGCCTTCACTAGAAAACTGTATATACATATGAAGTGGGTAAAACAGGAAGGCCTTCACTAGAATACTGTATATACATATGAAGTGGGTAAAACAGGATGGCCTTCACTAGAATACAGTATATACATATGAAGTGGGTAAAACAGGAAGGCCTTCACTAGAATACTGTATATACATATGAAGTGGGTAAAACAGGATGGCCTTCACTAGAATACAGTATATACATATGAAGTGGGTAAAACAGCATGCTCACTGATCCATGTCTTAAGGCTTCTAAGGTTTTCCCTGTGTAAGACAGACCACAAGGACATTTCAACATGTAAATAACATTGGTGGACATGCAGGTAATTTCAACCCTTGATCTTAAATCTTTGTATGTAAACATTATTAAAGTGATCAGTGTTCCATTATTAATTGATCAGTGTTCCATGACTATGTACATAGGTCAGCAACCTCTAAGGTGAATGGTAGAGTAACCGGGTGGTAGCCGTCTAGTGGCGTTGACTAAAGTTCAGGTAAAAGTGGATGATTGGGATGCACATCGGTGTTTGTGCTTCTGAATAAATCCTGGGGAAACAAATATGGAACGTGGATGTCCATTTTGCAAAGCAATCATGTTTTGATTTGTTTGTATGTGTGCTGGGTGGATGGAGGTGCCTCATTCACTTTGATTGGGGTTTACGGTCAATGAATGATGAGTATTTGTGAAAATGCTACCGGTTGTCCTTCGGCAGACGCTGGTTGGCTAGCTGCCATCCGAGCTGGCCCCTGTCTAATTTCCCCCTGGCGATGTGGCTGCATGTTGATTCATTTGACTTTGTTTTCGTCTAGTGGTACTTTGAGTAGTGGGACAAATAGCGTACTTTATACTGCCAGTTAACTCTCTAAATCATAAGCTAGCCTAGTATCATGACTAGGAGGGAGTGGATATGATGTTAGACCACAATGTTAGATTGGTGATCAACTCTCATGTTAAATAAAGGTGAAATAAAAAGCTTGAGTGTACACAAACACACACAGATGCTTGCACACACACACACACACACACACACACACACACACACACACACACACACACACACACACACACACACACACACACACACACACACACACACACACACACAACAAACACAGATGCATGCACCCACACATGCACGCAAATAGACACACACACACACACACACACACACACACACACACACACACACACACACACACACACACACACACACACACACACACACACACACACACACACACACAACAAACACAGATGCATGCACCCACACATGCACGCAAATAGACACACACACACACCAGTGGAGGCTCACTGAGGACCATCCTCCTCAGTGAATTTCATAAAAATAAAAGAGTAAAACATTATAAAAATGATCCCAACTTCTTAAGTAGTACTTTCAAGTATTTTTACTCATGTACTTTACACCACTGCACCTACCCATACTTGGTATTTTCAATGGGGATATTTTATCTTTTCCACCCCGTCCAGTTGGTGGCATTGTTGCACTACCTTTTTGTTTTCTACAAGCCATAAAAACACCAGTGAGGAAGAAAAAAAAAAAAAAACATGTCTGTCTTGTTGAGCTTTGATACAGATTTTCTACCTGATAGCAGTGGAGGCTCCTCATGGGAGAAAGGGGAGGACCATGCTCAGTGAATATTTAAAAAGTAATCCTTTTTAGATAAATCTATACTAAATATATTCACGTCACCAAATAATAGATTATAATACACTGTTTTGCAATGAAGGTCTACAGTAACGTCAACAGGTGTAACCGGAAGAGAGCTAGCTTCCGTCCTCCTCTGGGTACATTGACTTCAATACAAAACCTTGGAGGCACATGGTTCCCTCCTCCTTCCATAGACTTACACAGTCATTATTACAACTTCCGGAGGACATCCTCCAACCTATCAGAGCTCTTGCAGCATGACCTGACATGTTGTCCAGCCAATCAGAGAATGAATGTAGTACTGAACATATTACCTACAGCTAGCTAGCACTGCAGTGCATAAAATGTGATAAGTAGTTGATTCACAGAGAGAGAAAGACAATAACTGATTTCTTCAAAAATGAAGGAGAAGTATGAGAGAGATAGCTAGATAGAGTGAGAGAAAGAGAGAGCGAGATATTGCTATATTTCAGGGGGGGGGGGGGTCACTTTCACTTAGCTACTTAGCTAGCAAAAGCAGCTAACTAGCTAGTTTAACCTACTGAAACACCCGGCTCAAACAGATGGATGCTATGTTAGCTAGCTGGCTTTGACTATCCAACACAACACTGGAACTCTTCAGAGGCAAGGTAAGCTTTTGATTTTACTAATTTATTGCCATGGGGTGTTAGTGCTAAACTGGTGTTAGTGCTAAACTGGTGTTAGTGCTAAACTGCCTACTGACTGTACACTGGAATGTTACTGTATGATTGTAGCGGTTTTACTAACGTGTTAGTTCTATTAGCTATGTTGACTATGATGTTGGATTAGCTAATATGGGGACAACGATGTAGGCTGTGTTGTACAGGTTATGATATGGTTTGGCTTGTGAAGGTTTTTTCGCCTGGTCACATACAGCTGATGTGTTGTGCAGTGAAGTCCACAAGTGAAGGGAAAAGGTGAGAAGAGGAGAGCGCATAGATGCGAGAAGGAATACAGATGTGGCTGTTATGAAAGAGAATCTTGTGATCATGGGTGTATTCATTCCCGCTGATTCTGTTGTGAAATGTTTCTTAAACAGAAGCAAACGAAACAAAACGGGAATAAACATACCTGGATTTGTCCAAAAGAAACTCTTGTTTGCATGTGTTAGGCTAATGAGGCAACAGTGTCCATGTGTCACTGTCTGTCACCTTAAGCTTTTCTCTCGACCTGTGTGCACCTACGATGTAAACTTTAATTCATAGGCTGGGTTGTAGCAACCTCATGATGGGTAAAGGAAGAATTTGAGTATCATGTAGTAGCCTAAACCTATCGATGTTACATTCTGGTTGAATGGAATATGAATGAGAGTCATCCAATATGCTGTAATAGAAATAAGACTCCTGAAAAAAAAAATCATCCTACCTCATCTGCACCGACCGCCATTGACACACACACACACACACACACACACACACACACACACACACACACACACACACACACACACACACACACACACACACACACACACACACACACACACACACACACACACACACACACACACACACACACACACACACACACAGAGTGACTGAAACTACATTTTCAAACGTCAAGCATGTCTCTTTGTATCAGATCTCTGGGGAAATTATAATGTTACAAGGAACATTAGTCCACTTCTAAAATGGTGGCTCTCGACTCTAATGCAGGGCTGGGAAATTATTTTCCATGGTGAGGGACACATTATAATATATTTTTTGCCTTTATTTACCTTTATACAACTAGTCATTTTCAGCCTAGGAGCAGTGGGTTAACTGCCTTGTTCAGGGGAGCAGTGGGTTAACAGCCTTGTTCAGGGGAGCAGTGGGTTAACAGCCTTGTTCAGGGGAGCAGTGGGTTAACAGCCTTGTTCAGGGGAGCAGTGGGTTAACAGCCTTGTTCAGGGGAGCAGTGGGTTAACAGCCTTGTTCAGGGGAGCAGTGGGTTAACAGCCTTGTTCAGGGGAGCAGTGGGTTAACTGCCTTGTTCAGGGGAGCAGTGGGTTAACTGCCTTGTTCAGGGGAGCAGTGGGTTAACAGCCTTGTTCAGGGGAGCAGTGGGTTAACAGCCTTGTTCAGGGGAGCAGTGGGTTAACTGCCTTGTTCAGGGGAGCAGTGGGTTAACAGCCTTGTTCAGGGGAGCAGTGGGTTAACAGCCTTGTTCAGGGGAGCAGTGGGTTAACAGCCTTGTTCAGGGGAGCAGTGGGTTAACAGCCTTGTTCAGGGGAGCAGTGGGTTAACAGCCTTGTTCAGGGGAACAGTGGGTTAACAGCCTTGTTCAGGGGAACAGTGGGTTAACAGCCTTGTTCAGGGGAGCAGTGGGTTAACAGCCTTGTTCAGGGGAGCAGTGGGTTAACAGCCTTGTTCAGGGGAGCAGTGGGTTAACAGCCTTGTTCAGGGGAGCAGTGGGTTAACAGCCTTGTTCAGGGGAGCAGTGGGTTAACAGCCTTGTTCAGGGGAGCAGTGGGTTAACTGCCTTGTTCAGGGGAGCAGTGGGTTAACAGCCTTGTTCAGGGGAGCAGTGGGTTAACAGCCTTGTTCAGGGGAGCAGTGGGTTAACAGCCTTGTTCAGGGGAGCAGTGGGTTAACAGCCTTGTTCAGGGGAGCAGTGGGTTAACAGCCTTGTTCAGGGGAGCAGTGGGTTAACAGCCTTGTTCAGGGGAGCAGTGGGTTAACAGCCTTGTTCAGGGGAGCAGTGGGTTAACAGCCTTGTTCAGGGGAGCAGTGGGTTAACAGCCTTGTTCAGGGGAGCAGTGGGTTAACAGCCTTGTTCAGGGGAACAGTGGGTTAACTGCCTTGTTCAGGGGAGCAGTGGGTTAACAGCCTTGTTCAGGGGAGCAGTGGGTTAACAGCCTTGTTCAGGGGAGCAGTGGGTTAACTGCCTTGTTCAGGGGAGCAGTGGGTTAACTGCCTTGTTCAGGGGAGCAGTGGGTTAACAGCCTTGTTCAGGGGAGCAGTGGGTTAACAGCCTTGTTCAGGGGAGCAGTGGGTTAACAGCCTTGTTCAGGGGAGCAGTGGGTTAACTGCCTTGTTCAGGGGAGCAGTGGGTTAACTGCCTTGTTCAGGGGAGCAGTGGGTTAACAGCCTTGTTCAGGGGAGCAGTGGGTTAACTGCCTTGTTCAGGGGAGCAGTGGGTTAACTGCCTTGTTCAGGGGAGCAGTGGGTTAACAGCCTTGTTCAGGGGAGCAGTGGGTTAACAGCCTTGTTCAGGGGAGCAGTGGGTTAACAGCCTTGTTCAGGGGAGCAGTGGGTTAACAGCCTTGTTCAGGGGAGCAGTGGGTTAACAGCCTTGTTCAGGGGAGCAGTGGGTTAACTGCCTTGTTCAGGGGAGCAGTGGGTTAACAGCCTTGTTCAGGGGAGCAGTGGGTTAACAGCCTTGTTCAGGGGAGCAGTGGGTTAACAGCCTTGTTCAGGGGAGCAGTGGGTTAACAGCCTTGTTCAGGGGAGCAGTGGGTTAACAGCCTTGTTCAGGGGAGCAGTGGGTTAACAGCCTTGTTCAGGGGAGCAGTGGGTTAACTGCCTTGTTCAGGGGAGCAGTGGGTTAACAGCCTTGTTCAGGGGAGCAGTGGGTTAACAGCCTTGTTCAGGGGAGCAGTGGGTTAACAGCCTTGTTCAGGGGAACAGTGGGTTAACAGCCTTGTTCAGGGGAGCAGTGGGTTAACAGCCTTGTTCAGGGGAGCAGTGGGTTAACAGCCTTGTTCAGGGGAGCAGTGGGTTAACTGCCTTGTTCAGGGGAGCAGTGGGTTAACAGCCTTGTTCAGGGGAGCAGTGGGTTAACAGCCTTGTTCAGGGGAGCAGTGGGTTAACAGCCTTGTTCAGGGGAACAGTGGGTTAACAGCCTTGTTCAGGGGAGCAGTGGGTTAACAGCCTTGTTCAGGGGAGCAGTGGGTTAACAGCCTTGTTCAGGGGAGCAGTGGGTTAACAGCCTTGTTCAGGGGAGCAGTGGGTTAACTGCCTTGTTCAGGGGAGCAGTGGGTTAACAGCCTTGTTCAGGGGAACAGTGGGTTAACTGCCTTGTTCAGGGGAGCAGTGGGTTAACAGCCTTGTTCAGGGGAGCAGTGGGTTAACAGCCTTGTTCAGGGGAACAGTGGGTTAACAGCCTTGTTCAGGGGAGCAGTGGGTTAACAGCCTTGTTCAGGGGAGCAGTGGGTTAACTGCCTTGTTCAGGGGAACAGTGGGTTAACAGCCTTGTTCAGGGGAGCAGTGGGTTAACAGCCTTGTTCAGGGGAGCAGTGGGTTAACAGCCTTGTTCAGGGGAGCAGTGGGTTAACAGCCTTGTTCAGGGGAGCAGTGGGTTAACTGCCTTGTTCAGGGGAACAGTGGGTTAACAGCCTTGTTCAGGGGAGCAGTGGGTTAACAGCCTTGTTCAGGGGAGCAGTGGGTTAACAGCCTTGTTCAGGGGAGCAGTGGGTTAACTGCCTTGTTCAGGGGAACAGTGGGTTAACAGCCTTGTTCAGGGGAGCAGTGGGTTAACAGCCTTGTTCAGGGGAGCAGTGGGTTAACAGCCTTGTTCAGGGGAGCAGTGGGTTAACAGCCTTGTTCAGGGGAGCAGTGGGTTAACTGCCTTGTTCAGGGGAACAGTGGGTTAACAGCCTTGTTCAGGGGAGCAGTGGGTTAACAGCCTTGTTCAGGGGAGCAGTGGGTTAACAGCCTTGTTCAGGGGAGCAGTGGGTTAACAGCCTTGTTCAGGGGAGCAGTGGGTTAACAGCCTTGTTCAGGGGAGCAGTGGGTTAACTGCCTTGTTCAGGGGAGCAGTGGGTTAACAGCCTTGTTCAGGGGAGCAGTGGGTTAACAGCCTTGTTCAGGGGAGCAGTGGGTTAACAGCCTTGTTCAGGGGAGCAGTGGGTTAACAGCCTTGTTCAGGGGAGCAGTGGGTTAACAGCCTTGTTCAGGGGAGCAGTGGGTTAACAGCCTTGTTCAGGGGAGCAGTGGGTTAACAGCCTTGTTCAGGGGAGCAGTGGGTTAACAGCCTTGTTCAGGGGAGCAGTGGGTTAACAGCCTTGTTCAGGGGAGCAGTGGGTTAACAGCCTTGTTCAGGGGAGCAGTGGGTTAACAGCCTTGTTCAGGGGAGCAGTGGGTTAACAGCCTTGTTCAGGGGAGCAGTGGGTTAACAGCCTTGTTCAGGGGAGCAGTGGGTTAACAGCCTTGTTCAGGGGAGCAGTGGGTTAACAGCCTTGTTCAGGGGAGCAGTGGGTTAACAGCCTTGTTCAGGGGAGCAGTGGGTTAACAGCCTTGTTCAGGGGAGCAGTGGGTTAACAGCCTTGTTCAGGGGAGCAGTGGGTTAACAGCCTTGTTCAGGGGAGCAGTGGGTTAACAGCCTTGTTCAGGGGAGCAGTGGGTTAACAGCCTTGTTCAGGGGAGCAGTGGGTTAACAGCCTTGTTCAGGGGAGCAGTGGGTTAACAGCCTTGTTCAGGGGAGCAGTGGGTTAACAGCCTTGTTCAGGGGAGCAGTGGGTTAACAGCCTTGTTCAGGGGAGCAGTGGGTTAACAGCCTTGTTCAGGGGAGCAGTGGGTTAACAGCCTTGTTCAGGGGAGCAGTGGGTTAACAGCCTTGTTCAGGGGAGCAGTGGGTTAACAGCCTTGTTCAGGGGAACAGTGGGTTAACAGCCTTGTTCAGGGGAGCAGTGGGTTAACAGCCTTGTTCAGGGGAGCAGTGGGTTAACAGCCTTGTTCAGGGGAGCAGTGGGTAACAGCCTTGTTCAGGGGAGCAGTGGGTTAACAGCCTTGTTCAGGGGAGCAGTGGGTTAACAGCCTTGTTCAGGGGAGCAGTGGGTTAACAGCCTTGTTCAGGGGAGCAGTGGGTTAACAGCCTTGTTCAGGGGAGCAGTGGGTTAACAGCCTTGTTCAGGGGAGCAGTGGGTTAACTGCCTTGTTCAGGGGAGCAGTGGGTTAACAGCCTTGTTCAGGGGAGCAGTGGGTTAACAGCCTTGTTCAGGGGAGCAGTGGGTTAACAGCCTTGTTCAGGGGAGCAGTGGGTTAACAGCCTTGTTCAGGGGAGCAGTGGGTTAACAGCCTTGTTCAGGGGAGCAGTGGGTTAACTGCCTTGTTCAGGGGAGCAGTGGGTTAACAGCCTTGTTCAGGGGAGCAGTGGGTTAACAGCCTTGTTCAGGGGAGCAGTGGGTTAACAGCCTTGTTCAGGGGAGCAGTGGGTTAACAGCCTTGTTCAGGGGAGCAGTGGGTTAACAGCCTTGTTCAGGGGAGCAGTGGGTTAACAGCCTTGTTCAGGGGAGCAGTGGGTTAACAGCCTTGTTCAGGGGAGCAGTGGGTTAACAGCCTTGTTCAGGGGAGCAGTGGGTTAACAGCCTTGTCAGCTCAGGGATTCCATCTTGCAACCTTTCAGTTACTGGTCCAACGCTCTAACCACTAGGCTATCTGCTGGTTTCTAGTCCAACGCTCTAACCACTAGGCTATCTGCTGGTTTCTAGTCCAACGCTCTAACCACTAGGCTATCTGCTGGTTACTAGTCCAATGCTCTAACCACTAGGCTATCTGCTGGTTTCTAGTCCAACGCTCTAACCACTAGGCTATCTGCTGGTTACTACTCCAATGCTCTAACCACTAGGCTATCTGCTGGTTACTACTCCAAGGCTCTAACCACTAGGCTATCTGCTGGTTTCTAGTCCAACGCTCTAACCACTAGGCTATCTGCTGGTTACTAGTCCAACGCTCTAACCACTAGGCTATCTGCTGGTTACTACTCCAATGCTCTAACCACTAGGCTATCTGCTGGTTACTACTCCAATGCTCTAACCACTAGGCTATCTGCTGGTTACTAGTCCAATGCTCTAACCACTAGGCTATCTGCTGGTTACTAGTCCAACGCTCTAACCACTAGGCTATCTGCTGGTTACTAGTCCAATGCTCTAACCACTAGGCTATCTGCTGGTTACTAGTCCAACGCTCTAACCACTAGGCTATCTGCTGGTTACTAGTCCAACGCTCTAACCACTAGGCTATCTGCTGGTTACTACTCCAATGCTCTAACCACTAGGCTATCTGCTGGTTACTACTCCAATGCTCTAACCACTAGGCTATCTGCTGGTTACTAGTCCAACGCTCTAACCACTAGGCTATCTGCTGGTTACTACTCCAATGCTCTAACCACTAGGCTATCTGCTGGTTACTAGTCCAATGCTCTAACCACTAGGCTATCTGCTGGTTACTAGTCCAATGCTCTAACCACTAGGCTATCTGCTGGTTACTAGTCCAAGGCTCTAACCACTAGGCTATCTGCTGGTTACTAGTCCAAGGCTCTAACCACTAGGCTATCTGCTGGTTACTAGTCCAATGCTCTAACCACTAGGCTATCTGCTGGTTACTAGTCCAATGCTCTAACCACTAGGCTATCTGCTGGTTACTAGTCCAAGGCTCTAACCACTAGGCTATCTGCTGGTTACTAGTCCAAGGCTCTAACCACTAGGCTATCTGCTGGTTACTAGTCCAAGGCTCTAACCACTAGGCTACCTGCCACCCCATGACTGTGACTGTGTTGACAGATATATCTACTGTAAATCACATCCAGATGTACTACTTATTTTACTTTTTTTAACATGCACAGAAATAAACCCCATCCATGTTCTCCTTTTGGTAGGTATTTTCATTATGAAACCTGCAATGAACTACTCGGAGGGAAAAGTACACTGTGCATTCAGCACCACGGACAGAACCCTTGTTAACGGGTAAGCACAAGAACACAAGAAAGATAGAGCGCTCAACATTACATTTAAACTAGTCAATCCGTGTGAGGAGTGAAGTCTCTGATGGGCATTGACTAGAGCAGTGAAGTCAGGTATAGTTTATGACAGCGCTATGCGCAAGATTGTTGAGAGGTGAGAGTCAGTAAGAGATGATCTGTGCCTTGACCTGTTATATTTCATCAATGAAAAGTACGAACATCTTCTGAGCATGACTCCTAATCTTTGGAAAGTTTTGTTCATTGAGAGATGCATAGAACCTCGTCAGTGACATTGTTTGAAATAGTTCTCCAATCACTGCATCAGACTGAAGTTCAATAAGCTCAAGTTGCAGGTCAGTGGAAGCGTTATCCACATTGAAGGTGAAAGGAGAGGAAACCAACAGCATGTCATTTTCCAACACTTTGAAATCTTCAAAATGATGAGAAAACTCACCGTTCAAAGCACGCAGCAGAGATGTATACTTCTCCCTCTGGTCATCTGATAGGGAACAGACTAGTAGTGTTCAGAAGGTCATCTGATAGGGAACAGGCTAGTAGTGTTCAGAAGGTCATCTGATAGGGAACAGAATAGTAGTGTCAGAAGGTCATCTGATAGGGAACAGACTAGTAGTGTTCAGAAGGTCATCTGATAGGGAACAGACTAGTAGTGTTCAGAAGGTCATCTGATAGGGAACAGACTAGTAGTGTTCAGAAGGTCATCTGATAGGGAACAGACTAGTAGTGTTCAGAAGGTCATCTGATAGGGAACAGGCTAGTAGTGTTCAGAAGGTCATCTGATAGGGAACAGAATAGTAGTGTCAGAAGGTCATCTGATAGGGAACAGACTAGTAGTGTTCAGAAGGTCATCTGATAGGGAACAGACTAGTAGTGTTCAGAAGGTCATCTGATAGGGAACAGACTAGTAGTGTTCAGAAGGTCATCTGATAGGGAACAGACTAGTAGTGTTCAGAAGGTCATCTGATAGGGAACAGACTAGTAGTGTCAGAAGGTCATCTGATAGGGAACAGGCTAGTAGTGTTCAGAAGGTCATCTGATAGGGAACAGACTAGTAGTGTTCAGAAGGTCATCTGATAGGGAACAGAATAGTAGTGTTCAGAAGGTCATCTGATAGGGAACAGACTAGTAGTGTCAGAAGGTGGGTGAGATTGTTGTCATCTGATAGGGAACAGACTAGTGGTGTCAGAAGGTGGGTGAAATTGTTGTCATCTGATAGGGAACAGACTAGTAGTGTCAGAAGGTGGGTGAGATTGTTGTCATCTGATAGGGAACAGACTAGTAGTGTCAGAAGGTGGGTGAGATTGTTGTCATCTGATAGGGAACAGAATAGAGGTGTCAGAAGGTCATCTGATAGGGAACAGAATAGTAGTGTTCAGAAGGTCATCTGATAGAGAACAGAATAGTAGTGTCAGAAGGTCATCTGATAGGGAACAGACTAGTAGTGTCAGAAGGTCATCTGATAGGGAACAGACTAGTAGTGTCAGAAGGTCATCTGATAGGGAACAGACTAGTAGTGTCGGAAGGTCATTTGATAGGGAACAGACTAGTAGTGTCAGAAAGTCATCTGATAGGGAACAGACTAGTAGTGTCAGAAGGTCATCTGATAGGGAACAGACTAGTAGTGTCAGAAGGTGGGTGAGATTGTTGTCATCTGATAGGGAACAGACTAGTAGTGTCAGAAGGTGGGTGAGATTGTTGTCATCTGATAGGGAACAGAATAGAGGTGTCAGAAGGTCATCTGATAGGGAACAGAATAGTAGTGTTCAGAAGGTCATCTGATAGGGAACAGACTAGTAGTGTTCAGAAGGTCATCTGATAGGGAACAGACTAGTAGTGTTCAGAAGGTCATCTGATAGGGAACAGACTAGTAGTGTCAGAAGGTCATCTGATAGGGAACAGGCTAGTAGTGTTCAGAAGGTCATCTGATAGGGAACAGACTAGTAGTGTTCAGAAGGTCATCTGATAGGGAACAGAATAGTAGTGTTCAGAAGGTCATCTGATAGGGAACAGACTAGTAGTGTCAGAAGGTGGGTGAGATTGTTGTCATCTGATAGGGAACAGACTAGTGGTGTCAGAAGGTGGGTGAAATTGTTGTCATCTGATAGGGAACAGACTAGTAGTGTCAGAAGGTGGGTGAGATTGTTGTCATCTGATAGGGAACAGACTAGTAGTGTCAGAAGGTGGGTGAGATTGTTGTCATCTGATAGGGAACAGAATAGAGGTTTCAGAAGGTCATCTGATAGGGAACAGAATAGTAGTGTTCAGAAGGTCATCTGATAGAGAACAGAATAGTAGTGTCAGAAGGTCATCTGATAGGGAACAGACTAGTAGTGTCAGAAGGTCATCTGATAGGGAACAGACTAGTAGTGTCAGAAGGTCATCTGATAGGGAACAGACTAGTAGTGTCGGAAGGTCATTTGATAGGGAACAGACTAGTAGTGTCAGAAAGTCATCTGATAGGGAACAGACTAGTAGTGTCAGAAGGTCATCTGATAGGGAACAGACTAGTAGTGTCAGAAGGTGGGTGAGATTGTTGTCATCTGATAGGGAACAGACTAGTAGTGTCAGAAGGTGGGTGAGATTGTTGTCATCTGATAGGGAACAGAATAGAGGTGTCAGAAGGTCATCTGATAGGGAACAGAATAGTAGTGTTCAGAAGGTCATCTGATAGGGAACAGAATAGTAGCGTCAGAAGGTCATCTGATAGGGAACAGACTAGTAGTGTCAGAAGGTCATCTGATAGGGAACAGACTAGTAGTGTCAGAAGGTCATCTGATAGGGAACAGACTAGTAGTGTCGGAAGGTCATCTGATAGGGAACAGACTAGTAGTGTCAGAAAGTCATCTGATAGGGAACAGACTAGTAGTGTCAGAAGGTCATCTGATAGGGAACAGACTAGTAGTGTCAGAAGGTCATCTGATAGGGAACAGACTAGTAGTGTCAGAAGGTGGGTGAGATTGTTGTCATCTGATAGGGAACAGAATAGTTGTGTTGGAAGGTGGGTGAGATTGTTGTCATCTGATTGGGAACAGACTAGTAGTGTTCAGAAGATGGGTGAGATTGTTGTCATCTGATAGGGAACAGACTGGTGGTGTCAGAAGGTAATCTGATAGGGAACAGACTAAAAGTGTCAGAAGGTCATCTGATAGGGAACAGACTAATAGTGTCAGAAGGTCATCTGATAGGGAACAGACTAGTAGTGTCAGAAGGTGGGTGAGTTTGTCGTCATCTGATAGGGAACAGACTAGTAGTGTCAGAAGGTGGGTGAGATTGTTGTCATCTGATAGGGAACAGACTAGTAGTGTTCAGAAGATGGGTGAGTTTGTCGTCATCTGATAGGGAACAGACTAGTAGTGTCAGAAGGTGGGTGAGATTGTTGTCATCTGATAGGGAACAGACTAGTAGTGTCAGAAGGTCATCTGATAGGGAACAGACTAGTAGTGTCGGAAGGTGGGTGAGGTTGTTGTCATCTGATCGGGAACTGACTAGTAGTGTCAGAAGGTCATCTGATAGGGAACAGACTAGTAGTGTCAGAAGGTCATCTGATAGGGAACTGACTAGTAGTGTCAGAAGGTCATCTGATAGGGAACAGACTAGTAGTGTCAGAAGGTCATCTGATAGGGAACAGACTAGTAGTGTTCAGAAGGTCATCTGATAGGGAACAGACTAGTAGTGTTCAGAAGGTCATCTGATAGGGAACAGACTAGTAGTGTCGGAAGGTGGGTGAGGTTGTTGTCATCTGATCGGGAACTGACTAGTAGTGTCAGAAGGTGGGTGAGATTGTTGGCTTCTGCTTCAAATCAAACTTTTTTTGTCACATGCGCCGAATACAACAAGTGTAGACCTTACTGTGAAATGCTTACTTACAAGCCCTTAACCAAGAGTTCAGTTCAAGAAGAGTTAAGATAATATTTACCAAATAAACAAAAGTAGAAAATTATAAAAAGCAAAACAATAATGAGGCTATATACAGGGGGTACCGGTACTGAGTCAGTGTACGGGGTGCAGGTTAGAGGTCATTAGTACATGTAGGTAGGGGTGAAGTGACTATGCATAGACAATAAACAGCGAGTAGCAGCGTACAAAACAAATGGAGTGTGTGGGGAGGTGATGTGGACACCAAGGAACTTGAAACTCTCGACCCGCTCCACTACAGCCCCGTTGATGTTAATGGGGGTCTGTTCGGTCTCGCCTTTTCCTGTAGTTCATGATTAGCTCCTTTTTCTTGCTCACATTGAGGGAGAGTGGGCCAGTTCTCTGACCGCCTCCCTATAGTCTTCTCATTGTCGGTGATCAGGCCTACCACTGTTGTGTCGTCAGCAAACTTAATGATGGTGTTGGAGTAGTGTTTGGCCACGCAGTCGTGGGTGAACAGGGAGTACAGGAGGGGACTAAGTACACATCCCTGAGGGGCCCCAGTGTTGAGGATCAGCATGGCAGACGTGTTGTTGCCTACCCTTATCACCTGGGGGCGGGCCGTCAAAAAGTTTTGCGAAAAGTCCTTGCTGCTTTTGCAACTGAGAAAGCAACTCTTTCGATGCACTTGCCCTCCGCTCAGAAGACATATTCCTATATTTCTCTGCATGCTTTGTCTGGAAGTGTCGGGACAAGTTGTAGTCTTCAAGACAGCAATGCTCTCTTTGCAACTAAGCACACAGCTTTGTCCACTCTTGCTGGAACACCCTACATTCATTGTCTACTTTCCATTTCTTAGAAATGTTTTGAAAAACGATTTTTGCACAATTTCTACCAAGCTAATATTTGTAATTGTGACGTGTGTCGACCTGTCAGTCACTGTCTGTCCTCGTGCAGTTGTTATTTATACGTGTCTTCAAAATAAATGTCCCACAACACGGGGGAGTTAAGTCATTACACAAAGGCGAGTATTCATTGGGATTTTAACATGAATAGCAAATCCATTTTTTCAAAATTTTACTATCGCAAATTCTATATGTGATCTAAGCATGATTCCGCAGGCCTTATTGAATCAGGGCGTGGGCTGCATATGGCCCCTAGGCCGGCCTTTGCCCAGGCCTGATCTAATGGGTCCTGGTGATGTTGTCAAGTTGTCACAGGAAGGTCTACTCTGGCTGACTTGGTGGTGAGCCTGTAGAATACAGAGATATCAGGACTGCACAATATCCCTGTGACAGCCAATCACCCAGAGATCAGGCCTTCAGAATATCCTCTGTGACAGCCAATCACCCAGAGAGATCAGGCCTTCAGAATATCCTCTGTGACAGCCAATCACCCAGAGAGATCAGGCCTTCAGAATATCCTCTGTGACAGCCAATCACCCAGAGAGATCAGGCCTTCAGAATATCCTCTGTGACAGCCAATCACCCAGAGAGATCAGGCCTTCAGAATATCCTCTGTGACAGCCAATCACCCAGAGAGATCAGGCTTTCAGAATATCCTCTGTGACAGCCAATCATCTCGCACCCTCAGACATCCCCTCTCATTAAAGAAAAATCACTCTCTGACTGCGCAGCTCTGACATGCCCTCTCATTACAGAACAATCCCTCTCTGACTGCACAGCTCTGGAGATGACAGGAGACACACACATTAGAACCCAGTGAAATCTAAAACTGTGTGCACACGTGCACATACACACACACACGTGCACACACACACACACACCACACACACAAGAGCAAGAGCAAGCACACTGTACTTTTTGGTCCCAAGCGACTATTGTGACAGTTTGGACGCAGTGTGATGGAGAGGCCCTCTGTAACAGTGTTGATTACGTTTGATTTCCCCTGGGACATCAATCACTTGTCGAGGGAGATGATTGCTATAATAAACAGGGCTGGTGTCAAGCAAAGTTATGGTTTCTCTGAACATCACAAATGGCTTTTCTATCACATGCAAGTGACTATGTCTGTATATCACCAAACAGATTCATCTTAATTGTCTCAGTATTCAGATGAGGATGGAGATAGAAGCAGATGCATATTACATGATTGGAGTACGGTAAAATTTACAGCAACATCAGAAAGAAATACCGTACTCTACAAATGATGTAGTTTTACAACAGTGCATATTTTGTTTATTGTAGATGTTTCTTCCTCATAACTCCTACTTATGTGTGGATGTTATGGGGTTCCAGAGGCCTTGGACAACGAACGACTCCATTACAGTCCATATGCTTCATTAATGTATAAATTCCAATAGCACCTTTTCCATTCACTCCTAAGTGATGGGGTTGTGCCTTACCTGCCAATTAAAATGAAACTCTCCACCCACAACACCTATAAATATACATGGACAGTGAAAAGCAAACAGGCTGATGTCAGCTGCAGCACAGAACCTCCATGCTGGTATTTACCGTGCACATACGCATCGCGTTACCAAAGCATATTTATTTATTTCTGGGCATTAGCATATTGCACACCCGCTGACAGGCCAGATAACATGCATTTTCATAGCAGTAGTATTGATTGCACCGCGCACCTCCAAGTGGGGCGACTGCCAAGCAAAGGAATGTTAGCTGGAGACAGTACAGTCTCTCTCTCTCTAGCTCTCCCCCTTTCTCCCTCTCTCACTCTCTCTCTCTCTCTCTCTCTCTCTCTCTCTCTCTCTCTCTCTCTCTCCATTGCTCTCTCTCTCTCTGTGTGTTAATTTCCCAGGGATCAAAGCCAAGGCATGACATTAACATGTTTGAACCTTAAACCAGTTCTTAAAGCCATATGGCAGCCTGAGCCAGAAAGCTGGATTTTAATGTGAATATTTATTAATTCAAGGGGTGATGTATGGCCATTGGGATTAGAGGGGGATGAGAATATTTTAAAATGTGATGCCAGAGGGAGAATATGCGGTAATATAGTCTCTTTCAGTACAACAGGCCACATCATTGTTCCCCTGGTTTGAAAACTACCCAGCAATTTCCACACTCTTGTAATATCAAGTGAACTTGTGAAACAGGGCATAAGAACTTCCACAAATATTATTTCAGCCTAACAAGTTTTTGACAATGTTGTAATGGTGTTAGTGGTAAGCAAGCTCAGTTCTTCAGGTTGTTCTGAAGACAACGCAATCTTTCTACCTTGTACAGTCATTTACCAAGTTCCAACTGAGGATAGACCCTGAGGATAGACCCTGAACGAAAGAAAAAACTAGGACATCTGAGGTAAACTCCTCTTTAACTAGAACATCTGAGGTAAAACTCCTTCTCTAAATCTTCCCTCCTCTTAGGAGAAAGGGGAAATAGCCTGTAATTTCAAATTACATTTGAGCAGAGACGGGACATATTTGGTCTAAGTGGGACTGAGAGACATTTCACTGATTGGATTGAACGCATCAGAGTCTGGACGTAATGACTCTACTACAATGTCAAAGGGAGAAGGCATCTGCTGCTCAGAGGTCCTGCTAATCAATGGAGGGAAAAGTCCAGAATGATGTCAATATCAGAGGTTGTTCACATTGTGTGCTTACCAAAATGGGAGTCATTCCTCGCTCTGAATTGACTTTCTAGAGGAATCAATTGAGCTTTAATGAGTGGAGACTTTTTTTCCACTTGAGCGTTAAATGCCTTTTATAGTTGGAATGGAATTATCAGTTTATGCCTGTGTCCTTATTTGAAAGACACATGAACACACTCATCAAATAAAATAAAATACAATGTTATTGGTCGTGTAAACATATTTTGCAGATGTTATCCCAGGTGCAGCGTAATGCTTATGTTCCTAGCTCCAACAGCACAGTAATAACTAACAATACAAAACAATACACACAAATCCCCAAAATAAAAATTAAGATATCAAGAAATATTAGGATGAGAAATGTCAGACTCATTCAAGGGTTTATGGTTATTTTTAATTATTTTATATATTGTAGAACAGTAGTGAAGACGTCCAAACTATGAAATAACACATATGGAGTCATGTAGTAACCAAAAAAGTGTTAAACAAATCTAAATATATTTTATATTTGAGATTCTTCAAAGTAGCCACCCGTTGCCTTGATTACAGATTTGCACACTCTTGGCATTCTCTCAACCAGATTCACCTGGAATTATTTTCCAACAGTCTTGAAGGAGTTCCCACATATGCTGAGCACGTTGGCTGCTTCTCAATTGGGTTGAGGTCGGGTGATTGTGGAGGCAAGGTCATCTGACGCAGCACTCCATCACTTGGTCAAATAGGTCAAATAGCCCTCACACAGCCTGGAGGTGTGTTGAGTCATTGTCCTGTTGAAAAATAAATTATAGTCTCAATAAGCGCAAAACAGATGGGATGGCGTATTGCTGCAGAATGCTGTGGTAGCCATGCTGGTTAGTCACGACTCCCCTTCCTGTTCGGGTTGCGCTCGGCGGTCGTCGTCACCTGCCTACTAGCTGACACTGATCCTTTTGTCTGTTCATTAGTTACACCTGTGTTTAGTTAGCTTAATTGGTTGGCGTCATTATCCAGCCGGCCCGCCTGATGGGTGTGCGGGATTATTTTCTGGGTACAATTGTGCACGACTGTAAGTCATGCTTGTCCGTGTATGTGTGTTTTTCTGGACTGTTTAGTTCCCCGTGTTTTGGGGCATTTGTTTGGGTTGGCGTCGTTTTCACTGGTGTGGTGAATTAAAAGTATCGCTACTCTGAACTCTCTGTTTCCTGCGCCTGTCTTCTTCCTCCACTACACACTGGGCATTACATGGTTAAGTGTGTCATGAATTCTAAATAAATCACCAACTGTGTCACCATCAAAGCACCCCCACATCATCACACCTCCTCCTCTATGCTTCACGGTGAGAACCACACATGCGGAGATCTTCGGTTCACCTACTGGTTGGAACCAAAGATCTCTAATTTGGACTCATCAGACCAAAGGACAGATTTCCACCAGTCTAATGTCCATTGCTCGTTTTTTTCTGGACCAAGCAAGTCTCTTCTAATTGGTGTCCTTTAGTAGTGGTTTCTTTGCAGGAATTTGACCATGAAGGCCTGATTCATGCAGTCTCCTCTGAACAGTTGTGTCTGTTACTTGAACTATGTGAAGCATTTATTTGGGTTGCAATCTGAGGTGCTGTTAACTATAATAAACGTATCCTCTGCAGCAGAGGTAACTCTGGGTCTTCCTTTCCTGTGGCGTTCCTCATGAGAATCAGTTTCATCATCACGTTTGATGGTTTTTGCAACTGTTCTTGAAGAAAGTTCTTGAAATGTTCCACATTGACTGACCATGTCTTAAAGTAATGATGGACTGTCATTTCTCTTTGCTTATTTGAGCTGTTCTTGCCATAATACGGAATTGGTATTTTCCCAAATCTTCTGTATACCACGCCTACCTTGTCACAACACAACTGATTGGCTCAAATGCATTAATAAAGAAGGAAAGAAATTCCACTATTTAACTTTTAACAAGGCACACTAATTGAAATGCATTCCATGTGACTACCTCATGAAACTGGGGTACTCACCTGGAATACATTTGAGTGCAAAGCTGTCATCAAGGCAAAGAAGGGTGGCTACTTTGAAGAATTATAAAATATGTTTAGATTTTGTCACGCCTTGGTCTTAGTATTTTGTGTTTTCTTTAATTATTTGTTCAGGCCAGGGTGTGACATGGGTTATTGTGTTGTCGTATTGGGGTTTTTGTAGGCATTGGGATTGTGGCTGATTAGGGGTGTGTCTAGTATAGGCTTGGCTGCCTGAGGCGGTTCTCAATCTGAGTCAGGTGATTCTCGTTGTCTCGGATTGGGAACCGTATTTAGGTAGAGTTTAGGTAGAGTTTCACTTTGTATTTGGTGGGTGATTGTTCCTGTCTCTGTGTAGTTTCACCAGATAGGCTGTAATTAGGTTTCACGTTCCGTTTGTTGTTTTGTTTATATATAGTTATTTTCATGTATCGTACTTATTTTCATTAAAGATCATGATTAACCACCACGCTGCATTTCGGTCCGACTCTCTTTCTACAAACGAAGAACGCCGTTACAGATTTGTTTCAAACTTTTTTGGTTACTACATGATTCCATATGTGTTATTTCTTAGTTGTGATGTCTTCACTACTGTTCTACAAACTTGTAAAATAAAGAAAAACCATTGAAGGTGTGGGTGTGTCCAAACTGTTGACTGGTACTGTACATTAATATCTTGGTGTGTATATACAGTGTGGACAGTATATGAATAGAAAAGGTGTGTACAGCAGTAGTTATATAGGATGAGCCTTGAATACACTATATACATATGAAGTGGGTAAACAGTATGTAAACATGATTAGTGAACAGTGTTCAATGAATATATGTACAGGGCAGCAGTCTCTAAGGTGCAGGGCAGAGTACCAGCTGGTATCCAGCTAGTAACAGTGACTGAGTTCAGGGCAGGGTACTGGGCGGAGGCCGGCTAGTGGTGACTATTTACAGCCTGATCTCATAGACTAGACGTATCCTAGTGTATTATATGTAAATCCGGGACACTCAAATTACATACGATTGGTACATTTGGTATGGTTATATGAGACTGTTACTTAAGGCAAAAACAAACCAAGGGTGGCTGGTCGGGAGTATAACTAAAACGTCTAGCAACCAAAGGTTTCGCATTCCAATCTCTTCAGCATTTTACCTAATTAGCAACATTTAAACTACTTTTTAGCTAGTTTGCAATTACTTACCATGTTAGCTAACCCTAACCTTAACCCCTTTAGCTAACCCTTCCCCTAACCAGGTAGCCTAGTGGTTAGAGAGTTGGGCCAGAAACCAGAAAGGTTGCTAGATCGAGTCCATGAGCTGACAAGGTCAAAATCGGTCCTTCTGCCCCTGAACAAGGCAGTTAACCCACTGTTCCTAGGATGTCGTTGTAAATAAGAATTGGTTCTTAACTGACTTGCCTCGTTAAATAAAGGTTAAATATGTACATATATTTTTAAAACCTTAACCTCCAAGTTAACGCTAGCCAGCTAGGGGCTAGTTAGTATTAGCCACCTAGCTAACATTAGCCACAACAAACTGGAATTTGCAATATATCATATCATACCTTTTGCAAATTCATAAAATATTGTGTAAATTGAAATTCAGGACAAATCATACGAATTGTATTTCGTAACAAATAAGGAATTAATGATGGACATCCACTAATTAAAACGAAACGTAACATATCATATATATATATATATATATATATATATATATATATATATATATATATATATGTCTCTGGTTTACATATACCAAATGATACGAAATTCTCTGAGACCAGGTTGCAGCTTAACAGTCTAATTGCCTGTAGATAGCTGTTTCTCAGTCTCTCGGTCCCAGCTTTGATGCACCTGTACTGTCTCCACCTTATAGATGTTAGCGGAGTGAACAGGCCGTGGCTCGGGGACCCAAGCCAAATTTCTTCAGCCTCCTGAGTTTGAGGAGGTGCTGTTGTGCCTTCTTCACCACACTGTCTGTGTGGGTGGACCATTTCAGGATGTCAGTGATGTCAGTGCAGGTTGTCAGTGCACACACACACACACACACACATACACACACACACTAACTCCCACCCACGAACACACACGGACACACACCCATTTTTTTTGTCAGAGATGGTTAACCATGTCTTGTGTCTGTGTGTCGGTGTTCTCAGGAGTCTTTGTTCACACAGAGAGACGCTCCTGAAAGACACAGACAAAGTCAATGCCAGCGTCAGCCACGCATTTTAAGTGCAGGAAGCTTCCTTTGCTCGTCTTCCATACCAGGCAGAAACACAAAAGAAGCTGACTGAGGTGAATCAATGTCATATCAGAAAGACTGCTAAGGATTTCATAAAAGCTGAGATGCCGGGAATCGTTTTACTTTCCCAGAGTGGTAGTGATTTTGTTATTTACTCTAATCAGAAAACCAGCAGTGATGGGAGTTTCAGGGTGACAGGAGCTCCTGGGTGACAGGAGTTCCAGGGTGACAGGAGCTCCAGGGTGACAGGAGTTCCAGGGTGACAGGAGCTCCAGGGTGACAGGAGTTCCAGGGTGACAGGAGTTATAGGGTGACAGGAGTTCCAGGGTGACAGGAGCTCCAGGGTGACAGGAGTTATAGGGTGACAGGAGCTCCAGGGTGACAGGAGCTCCAGGGTGACAGGAGCTCCAGGGTGACAGGAGTTATAGGGTGACAGGAGCTCCAGGGTGACAGGAGCTCCAGGGTGACAGGAGTTATAGGGTGACTGGAGTTATAGGGTGACAGGAGCTCCAGGGTGACAGGAGCTCCAGGGTGACAGGAGCTCCTGGGTGACAGGAGTTCCAGGGTGACAGGAGCTCCAGGGTGACAGGAGTTCCAGGGTGACAGGAGCTCCAGGGTGACAGGAGTTCCAGGGTGACAGGAGTTATAGGGTGACAGGAGTTCCAGGGTGACAGGAGCTCCAGGGTGACAGGAGTTATAGGGTGACAGGAGCTCCAGGGTGACAGGAGCTCCAGGGTGACAGGAGTTATAGGGTGACAGGAGCTCCAGGGTGACAGGAGCTCCAGGGTGACAGGAGTTATTGGGTGACAGGAGTTATAGGGTGACAGGAGCTCCAGGGTGACAGGAGCTCCAGGGTGACAGGAGCTCCAGGGTGACAGGAGTTATAGGGTGACAGGAGCTCCAGGGTGACAGGAGTTCCAGGGTGACAGGAGTTCCAGGGTGACAGGAGCTCCAGGGTGACAGGAGTTCCAGGGTGACAGGAGTTCCAGGGTGACAGGAGTTCCAGGGTGACAGGAGTTCCAGGGTGACAGGAGCTCCAGGGTGACAGGAGTTCCAGGGTGACAGGAGTTCCAGGGTGACAGGAGTTCCAGGGTGACAGGAGTTCCAGGGTGACAGGAGTTCCAGGGTGACAGGAGCTCCAGGGTGACAGGAGCTCCAGAGTGACAGGAGTTCCAGGGTGACAGGAGTTCCAGGGTGACAGGGGTTTCAGGGTGACAGGAGTTCCAGGGTGACAGGAGTTCCAGGGTGACAGGAGTTCCAGGGTAACAGGGGTTTCAGGGTGACAGGAGTTCCAGGGTGACAGGAGCTCCAGGGTGACAGGAGTTCCAGGGTGACAGGAGCTCCAGGGTGACAGGAGTTTCAGGGTGACAGGAGTTCCAGGGTGACAGGGGTTTCAGGGTGACAGGAGTTCCAGGGTAACAGGGGTTTCAGGGTGACAGGAGTTCCAGGGTGACAGGAGCTCCAGGGTGACAGGAGTTCCAGGGTGACAGGAGCTCCAGGGTGACAGGAGTTCCAGGGTGACAGGAGTTCCAGGGTGACAGGGGTTTCAGGGTGACAGGGGTTTCAGGGTGACAGGGGTTTCAGGGTGACAGGAGTTCCAGGGTGACAGGAGTTTCAGGGTGACAGGGGTTTCAGTCATGTGGTCTCTGTCTACTCAACTGAATGGTGCATGATGAATACAGGGTGACTACAGGGTGACTACAGGGTGACCACAGGGTGACTACATGGGGCTGAATGGAGACAGTGGACCTCATCCCTCTCTCTGCCCCCCCCCCCCTCTCTCTTTCCACCAAGGCATTAAGGTTGGAAGACAGAGGAGCGGAGAGACTGAAAGGAAGCAAGAGAGTAAAGGGTAGAAGATGAATAGAGAGGGAGAGACCAGGGACCATAGAAATATAATTACACAGTATTCTATGGCAGTGATGACTGAGTGATACGGAAACCAACCATTGTGAATCATACTTGAGAAAGCACTCCTATTGAAACCAACCATGACCTAAATTCCTCACACTCACATGAAACAGCACTGAGCCATGAAAATACATACACTATAACACACTAAATACTGTCAGTTTCCGGTCAGAAAAATGCCCCCCTCCCCCGTCCTCAATAACACCCTCCCCAATCATAAACCCGTCCTACTGACTTCATATCCAACTGAGTCACCAGACAAATGGTGGCATTTTTATGAAGGCTTTAATTCTGTTGGCTTTCCTTTCTCCACTAAAAAGCCATCCAAGCCAGGAGAGTGGAATGGCTATGCTAAATCGATTCCATCCACACAAGGCAAACATAAGGCTCTGTTTATCAGCAGATTGCTGATCTAGATTTGCCAGGTGTTAGCGTCTATATTCATTTCACCTGTCTGAAATCCAATTACTTGTCCCTGCACCTCTGCACTGATTAATTTTTATTTTATGAGAAATGTAATCGACAGTGAAACTCAACCACGAGCCCTCTGATTGGTTCTCATTGTGTTCAGGCTGAGAAGCAGAGAGAGGACAAGCCCAGACGTTCCAGCCTGTTTGATTAGGACTGTTCAGCTGAGCTGGCATTTATCCTGTGCAGCAAGGCCATTCAGACTGGAATACTGTAATACTGATTATCCAGTCAATAAATACATGTACCAGCAGTGTGTGTGTGTGTGTGTGTGTGTGTGTGTGTGTGTGTGTGTGTGTGTGTGTGTGTGTGTGTGTGTGTGTGTGTGTGTGTGTGTGTGTGTGTGTGTGTGTGTGTGTGTATGTGTGTGTGTGTGTGTGTGTGGTGTGTGTGTGTGTGTGTGAGTGTGTGTGTGTGTGTGTGTGTGTGTATGTGTGTGTGTGTGTGTGTATGTGTGTGTGTGTGTGTGGTGTGTGTGTGTGTGTGAGAGTGATGGCAAGTACACTTAATAGAACAAAGCATTGAATTTAGGAACAATTTTATCCGATGATCCGGTGGTATAATGAGTGTAACCTGAATTCTGCTGATCCGGTGGTATAATGAGTGTAACCTGAATTCTGCAAATCCGGTGGTATAATGAGTGTAACCTGAATTCTGATAATCTGGTGGTATAATGAGTGTAAACTTAATTATGCTGATGCAGTGGTACATGCTTCCTCTGTAACCCAAAGAAGAGAACACTAGAGGCGACAGCACCAGAGTAGAAACCCTCACTACATTAGTCTCAGGAGAGAACACTAGAGGAGACAGCACCTGAGTAGAAACCCTCACTACATTAGTCTCAGGAGAGAACACTAGAGGAGACAGCACCTGAGTAGAAACCCTCACTACATTAGTCTCAGGAGAGAACACTAGAGGCGACAGCACCAGAGTAGAAACCCTCAGTACATTAATCTCAGGAGAGAACACTAGAGGCGACAGCACCAGAGTAGAAACCCTCACTACATTAGTCTCAGGAGAGAACACTAGAGGAGACAGCACCAGAGTAGAAACCCTCACTACATTAGTCTCAGGAGAGAACACTAGAGGAGACAGCACCAGAGTAGAAACCCTCACTACATTAGTCTCAGGAGAGAACACTAGAGGAGACAGCACCAGAGTAGAAACCCTCACTACATTAGTCTCAGGAGAGAACACTAGAGGAGACAGCACCAGAGTAGAAACCCTCACTACATTAGTCTCAGGAGAGAACACTAGAGGAGACAGCACCAGAGTAGAAACCCTCACTACATTAGTCTCAGGAGAGAACACTGGAGGCGACAGCACCAGAGTAGAAACCCTCACTACATTAGTCTCAGGAGAGAACACTAGAGGAGACAGCACCAGAGTAGAAACCCTCACTACATTAGTCTCAGGAGAGAACACTAGAGGAGACAGCACCAGAGTAGAAACCCTCAGTACATTAGTCTCAGGAGAGAACACTAGAGGAGACAGCCCCAGAGTAGAAACCCTCACTACATTAGTCTCAGGAGAGAACACTAGAGGCGACAGCACCAGAGTAGAAACCCTCACTACATTAGTCTCAGGAGAGAACACTAGAGGAGACAGCACCAGAGTAGAAACCCTCACTACATTAGTCTCAGGAGAGAACACTAGAGGAGACAGCACCAGAGTAGAAACCCTCACTACATTAGTCTCAGGAGAGAACACTAGAGGAGACAGCACCAGAGTAGAAACCCTCACTACATTAGTCTCAGGAGAGAACACTAGAGGCGACAGCACCAGAGTAGAAACCCTCAGTACATTAGTCTCAGGAGAGAACACTAGAGGCGACAGCACCAGAGTAGAAACCCTCACTACATTAGTCTCAGGAGAGAACACTAGAGGAGACAGCACCAGAGTAGAAACCCTCAGTACATTAGTCTCAGGAGAGAACACTGGAGGAGACAGCACCAGAGTAGAAACCCTCAGTACATTAGTCTCAGGAGAGAACACTAGAGGCGACAGCACCAGAGTAGAAACCCTCACTACATTAGTCTCAGGAGAGAACACTAGAGGAGACAGCACCAGAGTAGAAACCCTCACTACATTAGTCTCAGGAGAGAACACTAGAGGAGACAGCACCAGAGTAGAAACCCTCACTACATTAGTCTCAGGAGAGAACACTAGAGGCGACAGCACCAGAGTAGAAACCCTCAGTACATTAGTCTCAGGAGAGAACACTAGAGGCGACAGCACCAGAGTAGAAACCCTCAGTACATTAATCTCAGGAGAGAACACTAGAGGAGACAGCACCAGAGTAGAAACCCTCAGTACATTAGTCTCAGGAGAGAACACTGGAGGAGACAGCACCAGAGTAGAAACCCTCAGTACATTAGTCTCAGGAGAGAACACTAGAGGCGACAGCACCAGAGTAGAAACCCTCACTACATTAGTCTCAGGAGAGAACACTAGAGGAGACAGCACCAGAGTAGAAACCCTCAGTACATTAGTCTCAGGAGAGAACACTGGAGGAGACAGCACCAGAGTAGAAACCCTCAGTACATTAGTCTCAGGAGAGAACACTAGAGGCGACAGCACCAGAGTAGAAACCCTCACTACATTAGTCTCAGGAGAGAACACTAGAGGAGACAGCACCAGAGTAGAAACCCTCAGTACATTAGTCTCAGGAGAGAACACTGGAGGAGACAGCACCAGAGTAGAAACCCTCATTACATTAATCTCAGGAGATAACACTAGAGCTGACAGCACCAGAGTAAAACCCCTCAGTACATTAGTCTCAGGAGAGAACACTAGAGGAGACAGCCCCAGAGTAGAACCCCTCAGTACATTAATCTCAGGAGAGAACACTAGAGGAGACAGCCCCAGAGTAGAAACCCTCACTACATTAATCTCAGGAGATAACACTAGAGGAGACAGCACCAGAGTAGAAACCCTCACTACATTAGTCTCAGGAGAGAACATTAGAGGAGACAGCACCAGAGTAGAAACCCTCAGTACATTAGTCTCAGGAGAGAACACTGGAGGAGACAGCCCCAGAGTAGAAACCCTCAGTACATTAATCTCAGGAGAGAACACTAGAGGAGACAGCCCCAGAGTAGAACCCCTCACTACATTAGTCTCAGGAGAGAACATTAGAGGAGACAGCACCAGAGTAGAAACCCTCAGTACATTAGTCTCAGGAGAGAACACTGGAGGAGACAGCCCCAGAGTAGAAACCCTCAGTACATTAGTCTCAGGAGAGAACACTGGAGGAGACAGCCCCAGAGTAGAAACCCTCATTACATTAATCTCAGGAGAGAACACTAGAGGAGACAGCCCCAGAGTAGAAACCCTCAGTACATTAATCTCAGGAGAGAACACTAGAGGAGACAGCCCCAGAGTAGAAACCCTCAGTACATTAATCTCAGGAGAGAACACTAGAGGAGACAGCCCCAGAGTAGAAACCCTCACTACATTAGTCTCAGGAGAGAACACTAGAGGAGACAGCCCCAGAGTAGAAACCCTCAGTACATTAATCTCAGGAGAGAACACTAGAGGAGACAGCACCAGAGTAGAACGCGGCTCATGTAGAAAACACAGGAGTTTGACCAAGCAGTTCTTCAAGTGTATTTTATTTGTATACGTGAATAAAAAGTTTATTTAAAAAAATGATAGAAGATAAACTTGCATTCCTGCTACCTCAGTCATCCGAAAAGACCAAGGTCAAGGTCTCGTCTTCTTCTTTGAAGGAGACCTTGCTGCTACAGTATCATCACATAGTTCCAGATGGCAGCGGTCATGCATCCCAAGCTAAGCTAACTGATTAGCAGGATGACACATTCTATCTTAAGCTAAGCTAACTGATTAGCAGGATGACACATTCTATCCCAAGCTAAGCCAACTCATTAGCAGGATGACACATTCTATCCCAAGCTAAGCTGACTGATTAGCAGGATGACACATTATATCCCAAGCTAAGCTAACTGATTAGCAGGATGACACATTCTATCTTAAGCTAAGCTAACTGATTAGCAGGATGACACATTCTATCTTAAGCTAAGCTAACTGATTAGCAGGATGACACATTCTATCTTAAGCTAAGCTAACTGATTAGCAGGATGACACATTCTATCCCAAGCTAAGCTAACTGATTAGCAGGATGACACATTCTATCCAAAGCTAAGCTAACTGATTAGCAGGATGACACATTCTATCCAAAGCTAAGCTAACTGATTAGCAGGATGACACATTCTATCCTAAGCTAAGCTAACTGATTAGCAGGATGTCACATTCTATCTTAAGCTAAGCTAACTGATTAGCAGGATGACACATTCTATCCCAAGCTAAGCTAATTGATTAGCAGGATGACACATTCTATCCCAAGCTAAGCTAACTGATTAGCAGGATGACACATTCTATCCAAAGCTAAGCTAACTGATTAGCAGGATGACACATTCTATCCAAAGCTAAGCTAACTGATTAGCAGGATGACACATTCTATCTTAAGCTAAGCTAACTGATTAGCAGGATGACACATTCTATCCCAAGCTAAGCTAACTGATTAGCAGGATGACACATTCTATCCCAAGCTAAGCTAACTGATTAGCAGGATGACACATTCTATCTTAAGCTAAGCTAACTGATTAGCAGGATGACACATTATATCCTAAGCTAAGCTAACTGATTAGCAGGATGACACATTCTATCCTCCATTCAACTGTTCCTCCCCTACACAAGGAACCTGGATTTGACACATTCCATTTCATCTCTTTTTGTAACATTTTCATTCTACTTACCACTAAACTTAGATCTAATACAAGACAACCCTGTAGTACAATGAAGCTATATGTTGCATAAGGCCTCACAGGAATTGGGCTTTAGGCGGGCAGTGAGCCGTGACGACTGTGTGTGTAATGATATCTCTGATCGTTTGCAGGCCCGTAATAATCTATAATGGAGCGTACGCTTCAATAATTCTGTGGAGAAGGTCAAGGAGAACCACAGACAGTAGAGGCAGTATCTGAGCCGCGGAGTGGAACCACTTGTTTGAAAAGGCAGTAGCGGCAGTATCTGAGGCGCGGAGTGGAACCACTTGTTTGAACAGGCAGTAGAGGTAGTATCATCTTTGAAAAGGCAGTAGCGGCAGTATCTTAGCCGTGGAGTGGAACCACTCGTTTGAAAAGTGTTTACAATGAGAGTGTGCTAGGCTCAAATGGCCATTGATCAAGGTAGTCAGTCACATACTTGTCTCCTACAGTATATTGAGCTGTCTCATAGTTCCAGATGGCAGCAGGCTGCCTCCATGAATCCCAAGCTAAGCTAAAAAAAAGTCAACTCATGAGCAGGATGACACATACAACAGCTTCCATCTTCCATTCAGCTGTTCCCCTACACATGTAACCTCGGTTGGGTAGAGTTAGGAATTAACAGGTAAATATAGTTAGGAATAAATAGGCTTTCGCCTCCCCCCCCCCCCCATCTCTCTCTGTCTCTCTCTGTCTCTCTCTCTCCATCTCTCTTCCTGTCTCTCTCTGTCTCTCTCTCTCCATCTCTCTTCCTGTCTCTCTGGGGTAATAAAATAACACTCACACGTCGCCTTCCAGACGTCACTTCTGTCTGCCAGAACATTGTGTAAACAAGTCACGGTTGGTCTGGTTAAGACACCGCTCATCCCTGAGTGACAGTGTTCAGCATTTGACACAAAATGGGAGATGCAATTATCACCTGGCAGGCAGAAGGAGGGCACGTGTAAGCTACCAATGGTCTCATAAGTCTATATTCAGAGTAAAAGCAGGACTGGCATGTAATCAGCGACAACTGTCCTTCGTTTAATAATACTCAATGTCCTTACGCCACCCCTGGCTTCCTGTAGACTCCATCATGGTGTTATACCACCCCTGGCTTCCTGTAGACTCCATCATGGTGTTATACCACCCCTGGCTTCCTGTAGACTCCATCATGGTGTTATACCACCCCTGGCTTCCTGTAGACTCCATCATGGTGTTATACCACCCCTGGCTTCCTGTAGACTCCATCATGGTGTTATACCACCCCTGGCTTCCTGTAGACTCCATCATGGTGTTACGCCACCCCTGGCTTCCTGTAGACTCCATCATGGTGTTACGCCACCCCTGGCTTCCTGTAGACTCCATCATGGTGTTATACCACCCCTGGCTTCCTGTAGACTCCATCATGGTGTTATACCACCCCTGGCTTCCCGTAGACTCCATCATGGTGTTATACCACCCCTGGCTTCCTGTAGACTCCATCATGGTGTTATACCACCCCTGGCTTACTGTAGACTCCATCATGGTGTTATACCACCCCTGGCTTCCTGTAGACTCCATCATGGTGTTATGCCACCCCTGGCTTCCTGTAGACTCCATCATGGTGTTATACCACCCCTGGCTTCCTGTAGACTCCATCATGGTGTTATACCACCCCTGGCTTCCTGTAGACTCCATCATGGTGTTATGCCACCCCTGGCTTCCTGTAGACTCCATCATGGTGTTATACCACCCCTGGCTTCCTGTAGACTCCATCCTGGTGTTATGCCACCCCTGGCTTCCTGTAGACTCCATCATGGTGTTATGCCACCCCTGGCTTCCTGTAGACTCCATCATGGTGTTATGCCACCCCTGGCTTCCTGTAGACTCCATCATGGTGTTATGCCACCCCTGGCTTCCTGTAGACTCCATCATGGTGTTATACCACCCCTGGCTTCCTGTAGACTCCATCATGGTGTTATACCACCCCTGGCTTCCTGTAGACTCCATCATGGTGTTATGCCACCCCTGGCTTCCTGTAGACTCCATCATGGTGTTATACCACCCCTGGCTTCCTGTAGACTCCATGATGGTGTTATGCCACCCCTGGCTTCCTGTAGACTCCATCATGGTGTTATGCCACCCTCTGTGTAATGTTTACTGTTAATTTTTATTGTTTTTCACTTTATATATTCACTTTATATATTATCTACCTCACTTGCTTTGGCAATGTTAACACATGTTTCCCATGCCAATAAAGCCCTTGAATTGAATTGAATTGAATTGAGAGAGAGAGAGAGAGAGAGAGAGAGAGAGAGAGAGAGAGAGAGAGAGAACAGGAAATGCATAGGACAGAGAGAGTAGTGATGGAGATATAGCACAGGAAAGATATAGGACAGAGAGAGTAGTGATGGAGATATAGAACAGGAAATGCATAGGACAGAGAGAGTAGTGATGGAGATATAGAACAGGAAAGATACAGGACAGAGAGAGTAGTGATGGAGATATAGACCAGGAAAGATATAGGACAGAGAGAGTAGTGATGGAGATATAGAACAGGAAAGATACAGGACAGAGAGAGTAGTGATGGAGATATAGAACAGGAAAGATATAGGACAAGAAAGATATAGGATATTGAGAGAAGGTGTAGGTAGGCAGAAGGAGAGACGAAGTAGAGAAAGACAGAGGCGAATAGTGAAAGCAGGGATCCTGTGAGTGGCGGTATTCTGGGGAAGGCTGCTACAATGTTCTGTCCAAGGGGAATGTCATCTCAACGAAATGTCACATCCCTCTTCTTCTCCGGCTTTTCATCCTCCAGGAATGGTGGTGTTCCCCCTCTGGCCTGAGAGCGATTGTCTTTTCAGATCAGTTTGGTTTGTAGTGTGTAAGTATAGCAAAACTCCCACGCTTCAACACCTCTCAATCCCACGGCGTCTTGTGCCTTTGAAGAAAACTACTCAAAACTGAAACACACTCTCACTTCCCTTCTCTCTTATTCTCTCTCCCTCCATCTCTCTCACTCTATGTCTCCTTAAATCTCTCTCTGTCTTACACCCACACACACCCACAACACAGGTGGACACTGAATCCTTGAGATGAACAAAACTTTAGTTTAGCAAGTTGCTTCAAAATCTGGGAAAACATTTGTCAGTACGTCAGGTGCAGTATCATTTTGGTTACATGACCTGTTCCACAAAAAACTATGTGCACCCCAAACTTGTCATGCATTACCCCTCTATTCAATTCCCATTACCCTCTATTCCAAGCCCATTACCCCTCTATTCAAAGCCCATTACCCCTCTATTCCAAGCCCATTACTCCTCTATTCAATTCCCATTACCCCTCTATTCCAAGCCCATTACCCCTCTATTCCAAGCCCATTACCCCTCTATTCCAAGCACATTACCCCTCTATTCCAAGCCCATTACTCCTCTATTCCATTCCCATTACCCCTCTATTCCATTCCCATTACCCCTCTATTCCAAGCCCATTACCCCTCTATTCCAAGCCCATTAACCCTATATTCCAAGCCCATTACCCCTCTATTCCAAGCCCATTACCCCTCTATTCCAAGCCCATTAACCCTCTATTCCAAGCCCATTACCCCTCTATTCCAAGCCCATTACCCCTCTATTCCATTCCTATTACCCCTCTATTCCATTTCCACTACCCCTCTATTCCATTCCCATTACCCCTCTATTCCAAGTCTATTACCCCTCTATTCCATTCCCATTACCCCTCTATTCCATTCCCATTACCCCTCTATTCCAAGCACATTACCCCTCTATTCCAAACCCATTACTCCTACCCTTCCACCCTAGACAGAGTTGGTCTACCTTTCCACCCCAGACAGAGTAGGTCTACCTTTCCACCTCAGACAGAGTAGGTCTACCTTTCCACCCCAGACAGAGTAGGTCTACCTTTTCACCCCAGACAGAGTAGGCCTACAGATGCAGAAAAATGTCAGCTTTAACTCTTGCTCCGTGGCTTAAACGAGAGAAGGTCACAAGTGTTTCCCTAAAAGCTGTCTGAGTTGAAACATCTTCTGTGGTACATAAAGTGTATAGCTTAATCAATTGACAGTGACAGAATTAGATTACTTCGCAAGTAAAGTAAATTGTTTGTCTCCTCGGCTATAGAAGGTTGTAGCTCAGTATCTGAATGTCAAAGAAACGTAATAATTATTTACCCAAATGCCTCGGAGTCACGTCTTTCCTGGTTATTGTGGACCAAAAAAGCACTGTTATAGATCACTTTATATAATCAAATCCATTTTCTTTTCTTCTAAATCTTAAGCTAACAATAGTATAGGTACATAGTATATAACAAAAGGGTAGGCCTGTGTTTTCTGTCCGTTTCTTTAATAAAAGGTTGACCTATGTCATACCCTGTCACGTCCTGACCTTACTTCCTATTTTATGTCTCTGTTTTAGTTTGGTCAGCGCGTGAGTTGGAGTGGGCATTCTAGGTTTTTGTTGTAGGTTTTGTATTTCTATGTTTGGTCTGGTATGGTTCCCAATCAGAGGCAGCTGTCGATCGTTGTCTCTGATTGAGAACCATACTTAGGCAGCCTGTTTTTCCCACTTGAGTTGTGGATAGCTGTTGTCTGTGTCTGTGTTTACCATACAGAACTGTTTCGTGTCGTTCACTCTCTTTGTTGTTTTTGGTCATTTAGTGTTCTGTTTATTTTATTAAACACCATGAACACTTACCACCCTGCACCTTGGTCCTCACCTTCTTCCACCAACGGCCATCGTCACATACCCTCCCATACCCCCTCAAATTGAGTCCTGGTTTTAACTTAACAGCCCTTCACTGACACGGAGGTAGGCTATTTAAAAAGGTTGATTTAAAAAGTGTATGGTGGGTGGAGGAATTGGCCGACAAAATCTATGCACATTGCAGCCTTTAGCCTCATTTTGTCTGTCAAACAGGTAGTCCTACCTCTTATATCTTAAATAGGTGGAAATAGGCTAAAACACAACGCCTTCTTGTTGTTAGTAAAGTCTAATTGAAAGGAAGATGGTTGAAATGAATAATGACTAATTGAATTTGCCTACTTTGAGCACCATGGGCTGTCCATCTCCCATTGATTTTGTCGCATCTGCTGCTTCAAGTTTCAGCACCACAAATGTAAAGTACAGAGAAACTGGGCACACTTGAAACTTCAATGTGTCCATCAATTATTTGAAAAGGGTACTCTAAAATAATTTGAAAAACTGAGCTCTGAGTTTAACATACCAAGGTCAGACTTCTTCAGGTATCTACGAGTGCCAACCTTTCTATCCAAACATCCAAACTGAATAAGGCACCCCCTCGAACATAGAACAATATTTAGCCGGAGTTCAGGAGAATCAATACACTGAGCAACCAACAAATAACCGATATAGGGATTTATCAGCCATGAAACAAGATAACACATTTATACATTATTATTGGAGGTGGAAAGGTGAACTTCATCAAGATATACGTGTAGAGACATGGTTAGATACACACTACAATTCAAAAGTTTGGGCACTTAGAAATGTCCTTGTTTTTTAAAGAAAAGCAAACTTTTTGTCCATAACATCAAATTGATCAGAAATACAGTGTAGACAAAATGACTATTGTAGCTGGAAAAGGCTGATTTTTAATGGATATCGACATAGGTGTACAGAGGCCCATTACCAGCAACCATCACTCCTGTGTTCCAATGGCACATTGTCTTAGCTAATCCAAGTTTGGTCTGGAGTTGCTCCCATTCTTCTCTGCAGATCCTCTCAAGCTCTGTTGGGTTGGATGGGGTGCACAGCTATTTTTAGGTCACTCCATAGTTTGATTGGGTCCGGCCTCTGGCTGGGCCACTAAAGGACATTCAGAGAATTGTCCCGAAGCCACTCCTGTGTTGTCTTGGCTGTGATTAGGGTTGTTGTCCTGTTGGAAGGTGAACCTTCTCCCCAGTCTGAGGTCCTGAGTGTTTTCATCAAGGATCTCTCTGTACTTTGCTCCATTTCATCTTTCCCTCGATCCTGACTAGTCTTCCAGTCCCGGCCACTGAAAAATATCCCCACAGCCTGATGCGGCCACCACCATTCTTCACCGTAGGGATAGTGCCAGGTTTCCTCCAGACGTGAAGCTTGGAATTTAGGCCAAAGAGTTCAATATTGGTTTCATCAGACCAGAGAGTCTTTTAGGTGTCTTTTGGCAAACTCCAAGCAGGCTGTCATGTGCGTTTTGCTGGTTTTAGTCTGGCCTCTCTATCATAAAGGCCTGATGGGTGGAGTGCTGCAGAGATGGTTGTCCTTCTGGAAGGTTCTCCCATCTCCACAGAGGAACTCTGGAGCTCTGTCAGAGTGACCATAGGGTTCTTGGTCACCTCCCAGTTTGGCTGGGCTAAAAGAAGAGTCTTGGTGGTTCCAAAAGACCATTGTGTTCTTGGGGACCTTTAATGCTGCAGACATTTTTTGGTACCCTTCCCCAGATCTGTCTCTCGATACAATCCTGTCTCGGTGCTCTACGGACAATTCCTTCAACATCATGGCTTGGTTTTTGCTCTGACATGCACTGTCAACTGTGGGACCTTGAATAGACAGGTGTGTGACTTTTGAAGTCATGTCCAAACATTTGAATTTACAACAGGTGGACACCAATCAAGTTGTAAAAGCATCTCATGGATGGGGCTCCTGAGTGGCACAGCGGTCTAAGGCACTACATTTCAGTGCTAGATGTGTCACTACAGAAACCCTGGTTTAAATCCAGGCTGTATCACAACCGGCTGTGATTGGGAGTCCCATAGGGTGGCACACAATTGGACCAGCGTTGTCCGAGTTTGGCCAGTGTAGGCCGTCATTGTAAATAAGAAATTGTTCTTAACTGACTTCCCTGGTTAAATAAAATAAGTAAAAGAACACCAAGGACCCGGGGAAGAGTTGTAGTATGTTGATAGAAAACACATCTCTGGTACACCAAGGACCCAGGGAAGAGTTGTAGTATGTTGATAGAAAACACCAAGGACCCGGGGAAGAGTTGTAGTATGTTGACGGAAAACACCAAGGACCCGGGGAAGAGTTGTAGTATGTTGACGGAAAACACCAAGGACCCGGGGAAGAGCTGCAGGGTAGAAGAGAAGAGAATAATGTGCAATTTGAAAGCTATAAAATAGTAGCTTGCCTCTAACCCTATTACAGGGGCTGAGTCACTGGCTTACTGGTGCTCTTCCATGCCGTCCCTAGGAGGGGTGTGTCACTTGAGTGGGTTGAGTCACTGACGTGGTCTTCCTGTCTGGGTTGGCGCCCACCCTTGGTTAGTGGTTGAAGATATCCCTCTAGTGGTGTGGGGGTTGTGCTTTGGCAAAGTGGGTGGGGTTATATCCTGCCTGTTTGGCCCTGTCCGGGGCTATCATCCGATTGAGCCACAATGTCTCCTGACTCCTGCTGTCTCAGCCTCCAGTATTTATGCTGCAGTAGTTAATGTGTCGGGTGACTAGGGTCAGTCTGTTATATCTGGAGTATTTCTCCTGTCTTATCCGGTGTCCTGTGTGAATTTAAGTATGCTCTCTAATTCTTGCTTTCTCTCTTTCTTTCTTTCTCTCTCTCAGAGGACCTGAGCCCCAGGACCATGCCTCAGGACTACCTGGCATGATGACTCCTTGTTGTACCCCAGTCCACCTGGCCGTGCTGCTGCTCCAGTTTCAACTGTTCTGCCTGCGGCTATGGAACCCTGACCTGTTCACCGGACGTGCTTCCTGTCCCAGACCTGCTGTTTTCAACTCTCTAGAGACAGCAGGAGTGGTAGAGATACTCTCAATGATCGGCTATGAAAAGCCAACTGACATTTACTCCTGAGGTGCTGACCTGTTGCACCCTCGACAACTCCTGTGATTATTATTATTTGACCCTGCTGGTCATTTATGAACATTTGAACATCTTTGCCATGTTCTGTTATAATCTCCACCCGGCATAGCCAGAAGAGGACTGGCCACCCCTCATAGCCTGGTACCTCTCTAGGTTTCGTCCTAGGTTTGGGCCTTTCTAGGGAGTTTTTCCTAGCCACCGTGCTTCTACACCTGCTTGTTGTTTGGGGTTTTAGGCTGGGTTTCTGTACAGCACTTTGTGATGTCCGTTGATGTAAGAAGGGCTATATAAATAAAGTTGATTTGATTTGATTGGATGACTGTTCTCCTTTTCAGATTCAGCTACTCTGTTATGGCAGAGGCAGAGACGGTGTTGGTGGGATATGGGTCAAACTTAGCTGAAATGGTTTCGTGCCCCACGTCCGGTGCCAAGTTTTCATACATACAGCTGAGGACTTTGTATCTAGACTTTGGAGTTTAACAGGTTTGTGTGGACATATTTCACTTTGTCTTTCCCAATTAAGCCTAATCAGTAGTAGCAGTGGGGATGTTGGACTAGTTTTCCCCATGTGCAGCCTGCAGGTAGTTTCCCAAGGTTCTGTTCCCCTTTGGCAATTATAAATGCTGCACCGCTGAGATGAAAAAGGTCTCGGTGGGTAAAAGGCTTCCAGAAAGGCTGTTGATTGTGTATGATTGGCTCAACCGACGGGCACAATCCAAAAGGTGCCTTTTCGATCTGCACATTAACTCAGTGTAGCTAGAAGGAGCAGTGGGTTTGACAGTGTAATATCCCCAGTGTCTCTGCTCAGAAGAGATAGCGAGCACAAGGACAATATTGGTAGAACATAGAATGAGTGAAATACTAAGATACAAGACCAGCTATTTGATATCATGAGCGTAACCACACAGTTGAGATGGAACTGTGAGTCATTGGCCTATTTAAAACACAGCATATAAAACCAACCACTATTATGCATTAATAAGACATGTGGACATAAGACATATTCTTATTCCATCCCTTTACTTAGATTTGTGTGTATGAGGTAGTTGTTGTGGAATTGTTAGATTACTTGTTAGATATTACTGCACTGTCAGAACTAGAAGCAAAAGCATTTCGCTACACTTGCAATAACATCTACTAACCATGTGTACAGTTGAAGTCGGAAGTTTACACTTAGGTTGGAGTCATTAAAACTTGTTTTTTAACCACTCCACACATTTCTTGTTAACAAACTATAGTTTTGGCAAGTCGGTTAGGACATCTACTGTGTGCGTGACACAAGTAATTTCTCCAACAATTGTTTACAGACAGATTATTTCACTTATAATTCACTGTATCACAATTCCAGTGGGTCAGAAGTTTACATACACTAAGTTGACTGTGCCTTTAAACAGCTTAGAAAATTCCAGAAATTGATGTAATGTCTTTAGAAGCTTCTGAAAGGCTAATTGACATAATTTGAGTCAATTGGAGGTGTACCTGTGGATGTATTTCAAGGTCTACCTTCAGGAATGCACAATACCTCCTGTCTTAGGTCAGTTAGGATCACCACTTTCTTTTAAGCTTCCGACTTCAACTGTATGTGACCAATAAAATGTGATTTGATTTGATTTGAGTGAGGTGAGGTGACAAAACAATCTTTAAACCTTTGAGTGCCTCATCCAGTTTCATGGCTGATGCTGCACACAGAGCTCTATGTAGTGTAGTACCACATGAGAAGATGAGACAGAACTGACAGAACATCAGAACTGAATTAGGATCTCAACCATCGCCTTCTCTGCTACATGTCCTCATCACAACAGCCCTGTGCTTTTGTTCCCCACCTGAAAAGGGAATGAGCTGATGGCTGCCATGAGTTTGTTCCCCTGCTATTAGAAGCTTTATGGCCATTCAGAGTTTAGAGAAGTCGCTGAGGGGCTTTAGAGAATAAGGAGGAGAAGGATGTTTAAACTCTCTTGACTGGCGCAGCGCGTCACTATAGACCCTGGTTCAGTGGTCTAAGGCACTGCATCTCAGTGCTAGAGGAGTCACTATAGACCCTGGTTCAGTGGTCTAAGGCACTACATCACAGTGCTAGAGGAGTCACTGCAGACCCTGGTTCAGTGGTCTAAGGCACTGCATCACAGTGCTAGAGGAGTCACTGCAGACCCTGGTTCAGTGGTCTAAGGCACTGCATCACAGTGCTAGAGGAGTCACTGCAGACCCTGGTTCAGCAGTCTAAGGCACTGCATCACAGTGCTAGAGGAGTCACTGCAGACCCTGGTTCAGCAGTCTAAGGCACTGCATCACAGTGCCAGAGGCGTCACTACAGACCCTGGTTCAGCGGTCTAAGGCACTGCATCACAGTGCCAGAGGCGTCACTACAGACCGTGATTGGGAGTCCCATAGGGCGGAGCACACTTGTCCCAGGCTCGTCCGGGTTAGGACGGGGTAGGCCGTTATTGTAAATAAAAATGTGTACTTGATTCTTAATTGACTTGCCTAGTTAAATAAAGGTTAAATACAATAAAATCCTTCAAAATAACTTATGGCAGAAGGACACAAAAGGCAAGTTGACATTGAGTAACAAGCAGCACGTTTCAGCAGGATGCTGTGTTGGACCCTTTCCTCAACTCCTGTGAATAACTCAACAGAAACACAAACTCTTCCACTGCGTCGGCCATCTTAGAGATTTCTGGATGTAGCCTACCATTCCCCAATTTGTAAGGCGGAGTATCAGAAGCTGGAAACTGGCTTACACTCAAGGTCATCACTATTAGAGCTTCTGTAATGCTACATACTAAAGGAAAGCTACATGGTCCTGGTACATACTGAAGCAACGCTACATGGTCCTAGTACATACGGAAGCAAAGCTACATGGACCTGGTACATACTGAAGCAAAGCTACATGGTCAGAGACTGAAGCAAAGCTACATGGTCCTGAGACTAAAGCAAAGCTACATGGTCCAGAGACTGAAGCAAAGCTACATGGTCAACAGACTGAAGCAAAGCTACATGGTCGAGACTGAAGCAAAGCTACATGGTCCAGAGACTGAAGCAAAGCTACATGACCCTGGTTCATATAGAAGCAATGCTACATGGTCAACAGACTGAAGCAAAGCTACATGGTCCAGAGACTGAAGCAAAGCTACATGGTCAACAGACTGAAGCAAAGCTACATGGTCCAGAGACTGAAGCAAAGCTACAAGGTCCAGAGACTGAAGCAAAGCTACATGGTCCTGAGACTGAAGCAAAGCTACATGGTCCTGAGACTGAAGCAAAGCTATGTGGTCCAGAGACTGAAGCAAAGCTACATGGTCCAGAGACTGAAGCAAAGCTACATGGTCAACAGACTGAAGCAAAGCTACATGGTCAACAGACTGAAGCAAAGGTATGTGGTCCAGAGACTGAAGCAAAGCTACATGGTCCTGAGACTGAAGCAAAGCTATGTGGTCCAGAGACTGAAGCAAAGCTACATGGTCCAGAGACTGAAGCAAAGCTACATGGTCAACAGACTGAAGCAAAGCTACATGGTCAACAGACTGAAGCAAAGCTACATGGTCAACAGACTGAAGCAAAGGTATGTGGTCCAGAGACTGAAGCAAAGCTATGTGGTCCAGAGACTGAAGAAAAGCTACATGGTCAACAGACTGAAGCAAAGCTACATGGTCAACAGACTGAAGCAAAGCTACAAGGTCAACAGACTGAAGCAAAGCTACATGGTCCAGAGACTGAAGCAAAGCTACATGGTCAACAGACTGAAGCAAAGCTACAAGGTCAACAGACTGAAGCAAAGCTACAAGGTCAACAGACTGAAGCAAAGCTACATGGTCAACAGACTGAAGCAAAGCTACAAGGTCAACAGACTGAAACAAAGCTACATGGTCAACAGACTGAAGCAACGCTACAAGGTCAACAGACTGAAACAAAGCTACATGGTCAACAGACTGAAGCAAAGCTACATGGTCAACAGACTGAAGCAAAGCTACATGGTCAACAGACTGAAGCAAAGCTACATGGTCAACAGACTGAAGCAAAGCTACATGGTCAACAGACTGAAGCAAAGCTACATGGTCAACAGACTGAAGCAAAGCAACATGGTCAACAAACTGAAGCAAAGCTACAAGGTCAACAGACTGAAGCAAAGCTACATGGTCAACAGACTGAAGCAAAGCTACATGGTCAACAGACTGAAGCAAAGCTACATGGTCAACAGACTGAAGCAAAGCTACATGGTCAACAAACTGAAGCAAAGCTACATGGTCAACAGACTGAAGCAAAGCTACATGGTCCAGAGACTGAAGCAAAGCTACATGGTCCAGAGACTGAAGCAAAGCTACATGGTCAACAGACTGAAGCAAAGCTACATGGTCAACAGACTGAAGCAAAGCTACATGGTCCAGAGACTGAAGCAAAGCTACATGGTCCAGAGACTGAAGCAAAGCTACATGGTCAACAGACTGAAGCAAAGCTACATGGTCAACAGACTGCATTCGGAGTCATATTTAGTGTTCTAATATTATGCATTACACATTAACAAGTAGGCCACTGAAGAGCTCTTTCCTAATGAAGTGTCTTGTCTAATTTGAAGATATAAATATTAATGTGAATAGACCCGTTCAAATGAATCTACATTTAATTAGGGGAAGATATTCCATAAACCAATACCTTCTTCACTTCTCTCTCTCTCTCTCCCTCTCCCTCTCTTTCCTTCTCTCCCAGCTCTCCCTCGCTCTGTGTTGACAGGAAGTTTAACTCATATTGAGCTGATGGATGGTCTCTATTTAGGCTGTGAGGAGGTCAAACCCACAGAGGAAGCAATCAGCCAGGACTCAGACCAGGAGGAACCTCCACAGCTGCAGGGGAAGTAATAAACTGACCAGGGTGGCGTCCCTGTTGGGAGAATCAGTTTATGCAGGGTCAAAGGGTATGATCAGATTGGCCGACCAATGACCCCATGGTGAGCTTTATGAGTAGGAACCTTGAAGCCGAGGAGCTGGGGAGTTGATTTTTGGAGGAGGCTGAGCTTACTGGCAGTTAGCTAGAAAACCTCATCAGGGAATGAATAGTCTGAAACCTGCCCATGGTAGATATCTAGCTGTACTGCTCGAGAAACCTATAAGCAGATATTTTTGTGTTTCTTTAAGCCTGGCTCTAAGACTCTCTGAACTAAATAAATAGGAGAATGATTTGAATCTGGCTTCCCTCTCAATTCCACTTCAAACTTTAGTCTTCGTCACCATGAGCCCCTATACCCATGAGAGTTGTATATGTATGAATTATTTACAGCTTCATGGCAGAGCGCTGCTGCTCCGTGCACAGAGTGAAAGTCAATTTCATTTTCTTCTTTTCATTTCCTCGCATCCCTCCAGCATTTTCTAAAGTGGAAGAAGACAGATTCTCAATTTCATTTGGATTCTCTAACTTCCGTACCTTCAGAAAAGAGCAGAGAACTGTGCCAGAATTGAGTCATGAAGATGACCGTTTTATATTTCCATTTCCTCCACCTTGTCTATCGGCATCTGAAGTTTAAGTTATTATGCAGCTCTTTAGTTGGGTTAAGTCGTGAACTTAAAGATGGAATCCACAAAAGGGGGAAACACCGAAACTGTCCGCCTCACGACCGGTGCTTTTGTTTTCGTTGCCGAGCTGAAGAACGTCATGCAACATGGCAAAAAAACATTACAGTACATATTACAGTACTACATATTACAGTACATATTACAGTACTACATATTACAGTACATATTACAGTACTACATATTACAGTACATATTACAGTACTACATATTACAGTACATATTACAGTACATATTACAGTACTACATATTACAGTACTACATATTACAGTACTACATATTACAGTACTACATATTACAGTACATATTACAGTACATATTACAGTACTACATATTACAGTACTACATATTACAGTACTACATATTACAGTACTACATATTACAGTACATATTACAGTACTACATATTACAGTACATATTACAGTACATATTACAGTACATATTACAGTACATATTACAGTACATATTACAGTACTACATATTACAGTACATATTACAGTACATATTACAGTACATATTACAGTACTACATATTACAGTACATATTACAGTACATATTACAGTACTACATATTACAGTACATATTACAGTACATATTACAGTACTACATATTACAGTACATATTACAGTACTACATATTACAGTACATATTACAGTACATATTACAGTACATATTACAGTACTACATATTACAGTACATATTACAGTACATATTACAGTACATATTACAGTACTACATATTACAGTACATATTACAGTACATATTACAGTACTACATATTACAGTACATATTACAGTACTACATATTACAGTACATATTACAGTACTACACATTACAGTACATATTACACTCTTCAATCATGCAATGATGCCCGAGGGAAACTAATGTAACTCTTTATTTGGAAAGTTCATCTGTAGATCCGCTACAGAATATCTACAGACTATCAGTAACATTTCAACTAACTATCTGGTACCCCTAACCCTAGCTCGAAACCCTAACCTTAACCCTTATCCCAACCCTAAACGTAACCCTTAAACTGACCCTAAACCAAATCCTAACCTTAACCCTTACCCTAACCCTTATTTCTAAACCAAACCCCAACCTTATCCAAGTGTGACCAAAAAACTGTGTTTGTTGCTTGCTGTTGTATGCAGTTTGCTTGCAGTTGTTGTTGTAATATCACACATGGATGTGGCTGTTTCACCGTTAAAGGTACAATGCAGCCATTTTTATCTCAATATCAAATCATTTCGGGGTAAGATTTAAGTAACTTACTGGGATTGTATTCAATTAAAATGGTCAAAAATAAGGAAATAAATGTTTCTCAGCAAAGAGTGTTTCTCGCAGATGTGATGCCTAAGGCACATTCACGCAAATGAGCAGGGACCTCTTTCTTTTGGTGTTTTTCAGTCAGTAGAAAGGCCTCTTTAGTGTCCTAAGTTTTCATAACTGTGACCTTAATTGCCTACCGTCTGTAAGCTGTTAGTGTCTTAACGACCGTTCTACAGGTGCATGTTCATTAATTGTTTGTGGTTCATTGAACGAGATGGGAAACATTGTTTAACCCCTTTGTAATGAAGTTATTTGTGTTTTTACCAATTATATTTGAAAGACAGGGAACTGAAAAAGGGCTGTTTCTTTCTTTGCTGAGTTTAGTATAGTATTGTATGGAATAGTATGGTATAGTATGATATGGTATGATATAGTATGGTATAGTATAGTATGGTATGGTATGTTATGGTATTGTATAGTATAGTGTAGCATAGTATGATATAGTATGGTATAATATGGTATAGTATGGTATGGTATGGTATGGTGTGATATAGTATGGTATAATATGGTATAGTATGGTATGGTATGGTATGATATAATATAGTATGGTATTGTATAGTTTGGTATAGTATAGTGTGGTATGATGTATTGTATTGTAGTGTGGTATAGTATACTGAAATACTGGTCTAAGAAAAACTGCTCTAAGAAATACTGGGCTAAGAGATACTGGGCTAAGAGATCCTGGGCTAAGAGATCCTGGGCTAAGAGATCCTGGGCTAAGAGAAACTGGGCTAAGAGAAACTGGGCTAAGAGATACTGGGCTAAGAGATACTGGGCTAAGAGATAGTGGGCTAAGAGAAACTGGGCTAAGAGATACTGGGCTAAGAGAAACTGGGCTAAGACATACTGGGATAAGAGAAACTGGGCTGAGAGAAAACAATATAAGAAATACTGGGCTAAGAGATACTGGGCTAAGAGAAACTGGGCTGAGAGAAAACAATATAAGAAAAACTGGGCTGAGAGAAACTGGGCTGAGAGAAAACAATATAAGAGAAACTGGGCTAAGAGATACTGGTCTAAGATAATGGATAATGCATTTTATTCAGTATTTATATCTCTGGAAACGCATGTCATTGAGATGCAGTTTTGATCACTTTTCTGTAAATATTTGATAAGTTGCAAATACTTAGGTCTCTGTTGTGTTGCCATGTGACACTGCATGTTTATCATGCATCATGCACAGGGTGACAGACGCATGAAACATTCCCCAAGTCACATCTGCTGTAGGTTTGTATTCACTACCATGGTACTGTGTGTTGTATCTCATTAATTCAGCCAATTCTTATCTTTTGATTAGGTTTGGATTAAATTGATTACAACATTAATTAGAAACATTGTTTTGTTACGTGTTTTATCCTAGAATTCCGGGAATCTTATTTCTAACAGATCATATGAATATGATCACAAAGTTTTTGAAAAGGTTCTCAATGAGTCCTCTCAAACAAAATGGCTGACAGAATTAGAAAGACAACATGGGGAGAGATGCCCAGGGCATCACTTGTTTACAGAATCATCTCTGCATTCTGCTAATGGAACATCCAGATGAAAGGAAGTCAATCTGCAGCCTAGAGACACGTATTTGTTGTGTTCCCATCTCAATATGAAAGTTGAGAGCATAAAAGCGAATGGGTAATTAGTTTATGGACATATCTTCCATAAAACATATTACAGTTGACAAAGTGTGTGATCTCCAGAAAAAGCTCTCTGCAATGTTCTGTTACTCAGATATTTGATGTCAAAAACTCATTACAATTGGGATGAAGTACATTTTTATATGGATATTACCAGTTACACCACATCAAACACCTTCGGCCACAACATTCTCTTCAGTTTTTTTTTTGTTGCAAGACTTTACTATGGAACACATAACCATACAAACAGCTTCACCCCAGACTCTTTATGTAGAAGAGTTTACTAGATCAGACACATAGAGTACACTCTCAGAACAAATGTACTGAATTGTACTAAAAAGGGGTACAGACGCTTGTCAGCGTATGTCCATTTTACCATTAGTTGTATTTCCTGTACCCACGAATACGAAGGTATGTGAACTAAATGACTATCACCCCGTAGCACTCACTTCTGTCATGATGAAGTGCTTTGAGAGGCTAGTTATTAAGGGCCATATCGCCTCCACCTTATCCGACACCCTAGATACAATAGATTGGGCATATCACCTCCACCTTATCCGACACCCTAGATACAATAGAATGTGCATATCGCCTCCACCTTATCCGACACCCTAGATACAATAGAATGTGCATATCACCTCCACCTTATCCGACACCCTAGATACAATAGAATGTGCATATCGCCTCCACCTTATCCGACACCCTAGATACAATAGAATGTGCATATCACCTCCACCTTATCCGACACCCTAGATACAATAGATTGGGCATATCACCTCCACCTTATCCGACACCCTAGATACAATAGAATGGGCATATCACCTCCACCTTATCCGACACCCTAGATACAATAGAATGTGCATATCACCTCCACCTTATCCGACACCCTAGATACAATAGAATGTGCATATCACCTCCACCTTATCCGACACCCTAGATACAATAGAATGTGCATATCACCTCCACCTTATCCGACACCCTAGATACAATAGAATGTGCATATCACCTCCACCTTATCCGACACCCTAGATACAATAGAATGTGCATATCACCTCCACCTTATCCGACACCCTAGATACAATAGAATGTGCATATCACCCCAACAGATCCACGGACAACGCGATCACCATCACGCTGCACACTGCCCTTTCCCACCTGGACAAGATAAATACATATGAACGAATGCTGTTCATCGAGTACAGCTCAGCCTTTTACACCATAGTGCTTTCCAAGCTATTCATTAACCTCAGGGCTCTGGGTCTGAACTCCTCCCTGTGCAACTGTGTCCTGGGCTTCTTGACAGGCCGACCCCAAGTGGTGAAGGTAGGCAACAACACCTCCGCCACGCTGATCCTCAACAGGGGGGCCCGACATGGGTGTGTGCTCAGCCTCCTTTCTGTACTCCCTGTTCACCCATGACTGCATGGCCACGCTGATCCTCAACAGGGGGGCCCGACATGGGTGTGTGCTCAGCCCCCTTTCTGTACTCCCTGTTCACCCATGACTGTATGGCCACGCACATCTCCAACTCAATCATTACGTTTGTTGACGGCACAACAGTGCCGTTTCCGGATTACCAATAACAATGAGAGCCGACAGGGAGGATGTGAGAGACCTGGCGGAGTGGTGCCAGGAAAGTAACCTCTCCCTCAACGTCAACAAAATGAAAGAGCTGATCATGGACTACAGGAGATAGCAGAGAGAGGACACCCCCATCCACATGGACTACAGGAGATAGCAGAGAGAGGACACCCCCATCCACATGAACTACAGGAGATAGCAGAGAGAGGACACCCCCATCCACATGGACTACAGGAGATAGCAGAGAGAGGACACCCCCATCCACATGGACTGAGCCGCAGTGGAGAGAGTCAAAAGTGTGAAATTCTTCTGTGTATACGTCATTGATAACCTAGAAGCTTGGTGAGGAAGGCAACAGTGCCAAACCTCAGACATTCAGCTTGGCACTTAAGACCTCAAGAACTTCTACAGATGAATCACTGAGAGCATCCTGTCGGGCTTTATCACCGCCTGGATCTGCAATTTCAACATCCGTAACCACTCTGCTCTGCAGAAGGTGGTGTAGTCACCGGGGGCACACTGCTTTCCCTCCAAGACATCTACAGCACCCGGTGTCACAGGAGGGCCAAGAAGATCATCAAGGATTTCAGCCACCCGAGCCAAGGCCTGGTTTAGTGGTTGGACATACAAGTCTATATAAACACCAAGAAATCAGCTCCGGGTGATTTTAATTTGAGAAATCTGTTCCCAGGTTAAGCAACGCCTCACGGCACAACTCCTCTCCCCTATTGGACCTAGATAGTTTGTGTGTATTGACATGGAGGCTACGTGGTGCCTGTTTAAAATGTATGTAGTTCTGTTCTTGTCTAATGATGTTCTGTATTATGTCATTCTGTGTTATGTTTCATGTTTTGTGTTGAACCCCAGGAAGAGTAGTTGCTGCTTTTATAGCAGCTAAAGGGGATCCTAATAAAACACCACAGATATGAAATACCAAGTATCACTATGCATAATAAAGAGACACGTCATCATGTACAAATGTAAACAAGGTCTGAAATGATTATGTCTAAGTCAAGTAATGCATCTGTTTGATCTTTCTGCCTGTCTATGTGTTCCAGCCCCCTGACCATCCACCAAACTTAGGCCCGTAGCTGAATCTAGTTGATTAGCTCAACCATTACGTCAAGTGGCCCATTCCTCTTGACAAGGTCACTCAGTATTGTGCTGAGGTTGCTACAATAACAAAAAAATGTACCATCATACTAGATTATCCGCACATGTACCATAAACATTACCGAACAGTACGATGTGAGATTGTATGTGTACCTCTGAAGGTACATTGTGTGTTTTGTTTTGTACCCCGGGATCAATACTGTACCCTAACCGTGCCCTTTTCTTCTGAGAGTGCACAGCTCACTGGGAGATGGGACATAGTAATGCACCTGGTTTTCAAAAGTGTTAGAGATGCTGTAACATACCATGGGGACAATACTGAGGTGCTGGAAAGTGGCCCACTTTAGTTTTGGATGAGAACATTCTGGTTACAAGTAACTGAGAAATAGTGCTTTAAAAAACCCACACGATATATTGAAAATTGAGAAGAAAAAAACATTTGTGTAACTACAACCATTGGAGAGACTGCTGTAATAGTTTTCTTCAGTATTCTGGTGAGTACTGTATCCAGCCCCTCCTTTAAACAGATAATACTGCTGTAATAGTTTTCTTCAGTATTCTGGTGAGTACTGTATCCAGCCCCTCCTTTAAACAGATAATACTGCTGTAATAGTTTTCTTCAGTATTCTGGTGAGTACTGTATCCAGCCCCTCCTTTAAACAGATAATACTGCTGTAATAGTTTTCTTCAGTATTCTGGTGAGTACTGTATCCAGCCCCTCCTTTAAACAGATAATACTGCTGTAATAGTTTTCTTCAGTATTCTGGTGAGTACTGTATCCAGCCCCTCCTTTAAACAGATAATACTGCTGTAATAGTTTTCTTCAGTATTCTGGTGAGTACTGTATCCAGCCCCTCCTTTAAACAGATAATACTGCTGTAATAGTTTTCTTCAGTATTCTGGTGAGTACTGTATCCAGCCCCTCCTTTAAACAGATAATACTGCTGTAATAGTTTTCTTCAGTATTCTGGTGAGTACTGTATCCAGCCCCTCCTTTAAACAGATAATACTGCTGTAATAGTTTTCTTCAGTATTCTGGTGAGTACTGTATCCCGCCCCTCCTTTAAACAGATAATACTGCTGTAATAGTTTTCTTCAGTATTCTGGTGAGTACTGTATCCAGCCCCTCCTTTAAACAGATAATACTGCTGTAATAGTTTTCTTCAGTATTCTGGTGAGTACTGTATCCAGCCCCTCCTTTAAACAGATAATACTGCTGTAATAGTTTTCTTCAGTATTCTGGTGAGTACTGTATCCCGCCCCTCCTTTAAACAGATAATACTGCTGTAATAGTTTTCTTCAGTATTCTGGTGAGTACTGTATCCAGCCCCTCCTTTAAACAGATAATACTGCTGTAATTGTATTCTTCAGTATTCTGGTGAGTACTGTATCCAGCCCCTCCTTTAAACAGATAATACTGCTGTAATAGTTTTCTTCAGTATTCTGGTGAGTACTGTATCCAGCCCCTCCTTTAAACAGATAATACTGCTGTAATTGTATTCTTCAGTATTCTGGTGAGTACTGTATCCAGCCCCTCCTTTAAACAGATAATACTGCTGTAATAGTTTTCTTCAGTATTCTGGTGAGTACTGTATCCCGCCCCTCCTTTAAACAGATAATACTGCTGTAATAGTTTTCTTCAGTATTCTGGTGAGTACTGTATCCAGCCCCTCCTTTAAACAGATAATACTGCTGTAATAGTTTTCTTCAGTATTCTGGTGAGTACTGTATCCAGCCCCTCCTTTAAACAGATAATACTGCTGTAATAGTTTTCTTCAGTATTCTGGTGAGTACTGTATCCAGCCCCTCCTTTAAACAGATAATACTGCTGTAATAGTTTTCTTCAGTATTCTGGTGAGTACTGTATCCCGCCCCTCCTTTAAACAGATAATACTGCTGTAATAGTTTTCTTCAGTATTCTGGTGAGTACTGTATCCCGCCCCTCCTTTAAACAGATAATACTGCTGTAATAGTTTTCTTCAGTATTCTGGTGAGTACTGTATCCAGCCCCTCCTTTAAACAGATAATACTGCTGTAATAGTTTTCTTCAGTATTCTGGTGAGTACTGTATCCAGCCCCTCCTTTAAACAGATAATACTGCTGTAATAGTTTTCTTCAGTATTCTGGTGAGTACTGTATCCAGCCCCTCCTTTAAACAGATAATACTGCTGTAATAGTATTCTTCAGTATTCTGGTGAGTACTGTATCCCGCCCCTCCTTTAAACAGATAATACTGCTGTAATAGTTTTCTTCAGTATTCTGGTGAGTACTGTATCCAGCCCCTCCTTTAAACAGATAATACTGCTGTAATAGTTTTCTTCAGTATTCTGGTGAGTACTGTATCCCGCCCCTCCTTTAAACAGATAATACTGCTGTAATTGTATTCTTCAGTATTCTGGTGAGTACTGTATCCAGCCCCTCCTTTAAACAGATAATACTGCTGTAATAGTTTTCTTCAGTATTCTGGTGAGTACTGTATCCAGCCCCTCCTTTGAACAGATAATAATGTTTTCTCTTTTCCAATGGAAGGCCATATCATGCTGGAGGCATAAGAGAGCACAAACTGTTGTCATGATTTGATAAAAAAAAAAAAAAAAAAGTATTTTAGGAGTCGGAGAAAAGTGTCCCCCTGAAAGGGTATAATTACCTATTGAATGTGAGTGGAATGCAGTCCTAACTTGTGCTATCACCACAGGGCAAACGGGGCAACCAGAATAACACATGGAAGGAGAAGCAGGATACAGTGGCACACGGTTAAACATTTACTGGAGACATTATTCTTAGAGCTCCAGTGTTACGCCTCAAGCATCAGTAATGCACTCAGTTCATGTGCTCCTCTGAGGAGAAATGTGTGAGAGAGAGTGTACCGCACCCGTAGGCTGCTGCTTGCACGCAGCATAGTAATGTGAGTGGAACCTATTCACCCATCAATGCTACACTCTACAAAATGCTGTGTTAAAAACAACCCCACTTGGGTTATTTCACTAACCCTGTCACACCCTGATTTGTTTCACCTGTCTTTGTGCTTGTCTCCACTCCCCTACAGGTGTCGACTATCTTCCCCCATTATCCCCTGTGTATTTATACCTGTGTTCTCTGTTTGTCTGTTGCCAGTTCGTTTTGTTTAGTGGAACCTACCAGCGTTTGTTCCCATGCTCCTGTCTGTTCTTGCTCCTGTTTTCTAGTCCTTCCCGGTTTTGACCCTTCTGCCTGCCCTGAGCCTGTCATTCTGTACCTTGCCCCACCTTACTGGATTATTGACCCCTGCCTGCCCTGACCCTGAGACTGCCTGCCGTTCTGGACCTTTTGCACACACTCTGGGTTACTGACCCCTGCCTGCCCTGACCCTGAGACTGCCTGCCGTTCTGGACCTTTTGCACACTCTCCTGGTTACTGACTCCTGCCTGCTCCTACCCTGAGACTGCCTGCCGTTCTGGACCTTTTGCACACTCTCTGGGTTACTGACCCCTGCCTGCCCTGACCCTGAGACTGCCTGCCGTTCTGGACCTTTTGCACACTCTCCTGGTTACTGACCCCTGCCTGCTCTGACCCTGAGACTGCCTGCCGTTCTGGACCTTTTGCACACTCTCTGGGTTACTGATCCCTGCCTGCTCTGACCCTGAGACTGCCTGCCATTCTGGACCTTTTGCACACTCTCTGGGATAGTGATCCCTGCCTGCCCTGACCCTGAGACTGCCTGCCGTTCTGGACCTTTTACACATTCTCTGGGTTACTGATCCCTGCCTGCCCTGACCCTGAGACTGCCTGACGTTCTGGACCTTTTGCAAGGTCTCTGGGTTAGTGATCCCTGCCTGCCCTGACCCTGAGACTGCCTGCCGTTCTGGACCTTTTGCACATTCTCTGGGTTACTGATCCCTGCCTGCCCTGACCCTGAGACTGCCTGACGTTCTGGACCTTTTGCACACTCTCTGGGTTACTGACCCCTGCCTGCCTTTTGAAATACACTTTTGTTTCATCGACACTGTCTACATCTGGAACCTGAAACCTGATCAACCCAGCGATGGGTCTCTATAGCACAGAACACACGCTGAGTTATGTGAATCAATTCAACGGATTGCATAACTGGCATAACACAAAAAAGGTTATTTTGAACCAGCAGTGGGTTGTTTTTTACGATATACATTTAAGCCCATTGAGAATGACATGTTTTTTACGATATACATTTAAGCCCATTGAGAATGACATGTTTTTTACGAAATACATTTAAGCCCATTGAGAATGACATGTTTTTTCCAGATGGAACGCCTGATGTATACCTTTAAGTCTGTTCAATAGGAGATTACTTGGATTTACTTTAGTCAATCGTTAGTACTGGTGGGCATATGTTATTTTACCATCTAGTCCATTGTAATGATGCATGTAGTCCGTACAATGTGTTAGTACTGGTGGGCATATGTTATTTTACCATCTAGTCCATTGTAATGATGCATGTAGTCCGTACAATGTGTTAGTACTGGTGGGCATATGTTATTTTACCATCTAGTCCATTGTAATGATGCATGTAGTCCGTACAATGTGTTAGTACTGGTGGGCATATGTTATTTTACCATCTAGTCCATTGTAATGATGCATGTAGTCCGTACAATGTGTTAGTACTGGTGGGCATATGTTATTTTACCATCTAGTCCATTGTAATGATGCATGTAGTCCGTACAATGTGTTAGTACTGGTGGGCATATGTTATTTTACCATCTAGTCCATTGTAATGATGCATGTAGTCCGTACAATGTGTTAGTACTGGTGGGCATATGTTATTTTACCATCTAGTCCATTGTAATGATGCATGTAGTCCGTACAATGTGTTAGTACTGGTGGGCATATGCTATTTTACCATCTAGTCCATTGTAATGATGCATGTAGTCCGTACAATGTGTTAGTACTGGTGGGCATATGTTATTTTACCATCTAGTCCATTGTAATGATGCATGTAGTCCGTACAATGTGTTAGTACTGGTGGGCATATGTTATTTTACCATCTAGTCCATTGTAATGATGCATGTAGTCCGTACAATGTGTTAGTACTGGTGGGCATATGTTATTTTACCATCTAGTCCATTGTAATGATGCATGTAGTCCGTACAATGTGTTAGTACTGGTGGGCATATGCTATTTTACCATCTAGTCCATTGTAATGATGCATGTAGTCCGTACAATGTGTTAGTACTGGTGGGCATATGCTATTTTACCATCTAGTCCATTGTAATGATGCATGTAGTCCGTACAATGTGTTAGTACTGGTGGGCATATGTTATTTTACCATCTAGTCCATTGTAATGATGCATGTAGTCCGTACAATGTGTTAGTACTGGTGGGCATATGTTATTTTACCATCTAGTCCATTGTAATGATGCATGTAGTCCGTACAATGTGTGTCGATTCACTGATTTACCCAACACACAAAACAAAACATTCAACCACAGACAGATTATTTATAGTATGTGCTATAAACATACTAGTTTTATGATTAACAGTAAGCTCCCACTGGGCAAACCACGTCATTTCAACATGGATAATTGGGTAATATTTGGTTGAGACGTTGATCAATGAGATTATAACCTCACAAATGACAGCTAAAAGTTCATTTCCAATGTGTTATCACTGTTCTTTCAACCATTTAAAAGCAAAAACAAAATTCCAATGAAAAAACATTGTCTGATTTCTGGTTTATTTGTCACCCAAATGTCTCACTGCGCTTTCCATCATTTAAAATCACAGCATAGTTCAAATGGGAACACAATGTCAGATATTGTGTTTATTTACACGACAGATGAATATGTTATGCAATGTGCTTCATCTAATAGTGGAATCAAATGACCAGGATTGCAGTTGAGATTACAATAAAAGGCGTTTATTACAGCAATTGTAAAGATCTCTACATGCTTTATATGATTACGTAACAAGAAAAATAGACCTATAGATACAATCACCTCAAAACATGGTCATTAATGTGTTCCTCATGTTCAGGTTGAATGTTACATTAGTCTGTAAAATAGCCTTAACTGTAGGCTATTGACTGTATTACAAAAGTGATACCGTATTGACAACGCAACTAAACATCAACATTTAATTAAAAGGAGATGAATGTGCTGCTTGAATAGTTCCATCTGAGCCACTGGCCCAATCTCATTCTTTAGTGTTTATGTTTGGTTGAGTTGGAGACGTGATTCCAACACATCAGTTCTTATCTTGTCCACAAGTTAATAGGATATTTATTGTATTTTCAAAAGTGACGTTGAATTGAATGAATAATTGATATGTTGGATTCACATCTCCATCTCCACCAAAACATAAGAGTTAAAGAATTGAGCCAGTGACTCAGATGGACCAACCCAAGCAGCAGATACATATCCTTTATGTACCTGATATCCTTTATGTACCTGATATCCTTTATGTACCTGATATCCTTTATGTATCTGATATCCTTTATGTATCTGATATCCTTTATGTATCTGATATCCTTCATGTATCTGATATCCTTTATGTATCTGATATCCTTTATGTACCTGATATCCTTTATGTATCTGATATCCTTTATGTATCTGATATCCTTTATGTATCTGATATCCTTTATGTATCTGATATCCTTTATGTATCTGATATCCTTTATGTATCTGATATCCTTTATGTATCTGATATCCTTTATGTACCTGATATCCTTCATGTACCTGATATCCTTTATGTACCTGATATCCTTTATGTATCTGATATCCTTTATGTACCTGATATCCTTTATGTATCTGATATACTTTATGTATCTGATATCCTTTATGTACCTGATATCCTTTATGTATCTGATATCCTTTATGTATCTGATATCCTTTATGTATCTGATATCCTTTATGTATCTGATATCCTTTATGTATCTGATATCCTTTATGTACCTGATATCCTTTATGTACCTGATATCCTTTATGTATCTGATATCCTTTATGTATCTGATATCCTTTATGTATCTGATATCCTTTATGTACCTGATATCCTTTATGTACCTGATATCCTTTATGTACCTGATATCCTTTATGTATCTGATATCCTTTATGTATCTGATATCCTTTATGTATCTGATATCCTTTATGTATCTGATATCCTTTATGTATCTGATATCCTTTATGTATCTGATATCCTTTATGTATCTGATATCCTTTATGTATCTGATATCCTTCATGTATCTGATATCCTTTATGTATCTGATATCCTTTATGTATCTGATATCCTTTATGTATCTGATATCCTTTATGTACCTGATATCCTTTATGTATCTGATATCCTTTATGTATCTGATATCCTTTATGTATCTGATATCCTATATGTATCTGATATCCTTTATGTACCTGATATCCTTCATGTATCTGATATCCTTTATGTATCTGATATCCTTTATGTATCTGATATCCTTTATGTATCTGATATCCTTTATGTATCTGATATCCTTTATGTATCTGATATCCTTTATGTATCTGATATCCTTTATGTATCTGATATCCTTTATGTATCTGATATCCTTTATGTACCTGATATCCTTTATGTACCTGATATCCTTTATGTATCTGATATCCTTCATGTATCTGATATCCTTCATGTATCTGATATCCTTCATGTATCTGATATCCTTCATGTATCTGATATCCTTTAATTATTATTATTTTATTTATTTACCTTTATTTAACTAGGCAAGAACAAATTCTTATTTTCAATGATGGCCTAGGAACAGTGGGTTAACTAACTGTTCAGGGGCAGAAGGAAAGATTTGTACCTTGTCAGCTCGGGGATTTGAACTTGCAACCTTTCGGTTACTACTCCAATGCTCTAACCAATGCTAACCAATGCTCTAACCACTAGCCTACCCTGCCACCCCTATATAGGCTGAAATACCATCATTGATAATGTATGCGTGATAAAGTATGGTTCATTTCAATTTGCTTTGTTAAACCAACCCTTTGGAATGACTTCGGTAGCAACAGAGAATCTATTTAGTTTTTTTAAGTGGAGATCTCTCAACAATCCTTCTCACAATAGCACACTGGTAACAGTCAGTGACATCATAGCTAAGCAGGGCCAGGTTTGGTTAAAAACCCTGGATAGGAGACCGAAGTGAAGCTATACATATTTTTATACAAGGTTTGTCTATGTTGAAATGTGGTTACCATGACGACACAACCCTGCGGCTAAAGTTTCATCCTCAAACAGTTAATTACTTTTTTCAAATCCAACATATTTTCCACGTAGATACCACGTCACAATTTTTACAAATTACGTTGAAACAACGTTGATTCAACCAGTTTGTGCCCAGTGGGCTGCTCTCTGCCAGGACTCAGTAATAGAGAGGAAGTGAGCAGAAATCAGTGCAGAAGTTATTCATGTTATTACATAAGACCTGCTGTCAATCAAGTGTAGAGGTGCATGGAGGCAAAGACTGAGCCCAATTACAGGAAGCAACCTGACAGCACAGAGAAATAACCATAGAAACAGTTGGACGAAGGGGACACATTTCTTTGCTCTCCATCACGGTAAAGCTACACTCAAAGTTGTATGGCTAGTTAGTAAACAGCGACCTTTCTACTCTGAAACATGCTCAAATCAATCCCCCCCAGTAAGTGGCTTCATCTGATGGTCACACTGAGTGAGTGAAACTGATTGTTATTCAGCTAAACGTAACACAAAATGTGCCCCTGCAACCTGCTCTGGGTATTTCAGATGATGCAGAGAGAAACTGAAGAGGATTATAACAGCAGGGGAATGGAAGAGTGAGCTAACTATGCTTAACATCTTCATGTGATAAAACTCATAACAGCAGGGGAATAGAAGAGTGAGTTAACTATGCTTAACATCTTCATGTGATAAAACTCATAACAGCAGGGGAATAGAAGAGTGAGTTAACTACACTTAACATCTTCATGTGATAAAACTCATAACAGCAGGGGAATGGAAGAGTGAGTTAACTACACTTAACATCTTCATGTGATAAAACTCATGGTCCACTGCCTTGGTATCCATCTACTGTGATTGGGCCAAGCTGAGAGAGATACATAAACCCATTTTATTTTAACCAAAAGAAAAGTTGACAGTTGTAATCAATGGAGTTTGTATGTTAACTTTAGAGCTGATGTGTGCTCAGCATTCTGGCACAATATGGTTTCCGGGCATCACCCAAGTGGGTGCTACACATTGGTGGTTGGAAGAAGTGAGTTTCTCCCCTAACTATGTACAGCGATTTGAACACCTACTGTAGATGGAAAAGCACTATATAAATCCAATCAGTTATTATATCTAACCGTTAGACCAGCTGCCCTGACCAGGAACAACTCCAGACCCCAGTTGTCTTCGTTACAGTACTCATCAGACCCCAGTTGTCTTCGTTACAGTACTCATCAGACCCCAGTTGTCTTCGTTACAGTACTCATCAGACCCCAGTTGTCTTCGTTACAGTACTCATCAGACCCAAGTTGTCTTCGTTACAGTACTCATCAGACCCCAGTTGTCTTTGTTACAGTACTCATCAGACCCCAGTTGTCTTCGTTACAGTACTCATCAGACCCCAGACTTTGTTACAGTACTCATCAGACCCCAGTCTTTGTTACAGTACTCATATGCACAAGGGTTCACAGAGCTGCTCTCAGTAAATCAACACATACGTCTCGTCTCGCTCAATTTGGGGATCGGTCTGTATGTATGTAAATCCTCTTACTCATTGTCGTCATTTAGATGGGACCCATCGATTGGAAAGCTGTGGTTGACGTACTCCCAATTACCGTGATTGAGAGAGGAATCACCCAGGCTTGAGGGTTGATTACACTAGAGTTGTTTTAAAGGGAAGCTCACTATATCCACATCACTAATCAATGCCAGTGGCTTCTTCAACATGCTCTCACAATCAATATGACCGGAGCTCAGCCTCCAAACGTAAGTGATGAAACCAGCGAACAACAATCCTATTGGAGGCAGTCAGCTTAGCAAAGGTTCTCCGAGGACTGTGGTCAGCAAAGTAACGTTGGGACAATGTGAGGATAGTAGGCATCATCAGCTGACACAGACTTCTATGTACTTGTACTACAGATCCTACAGTAGGTCAGTTAGAAGACAAGAGATCCTAGGTCAGTTAGAAGACAACAGATCCTAGGTCAATTAGAAGACAAGAGATCCTAGGTCAGTTAGAAGACAACAGATCCTAGGTCAGTTAGAAGACAACAGATCCTAGGTCAGTTAGAAGACAAGAGACCCTAGGTCAGTTAGAAGACAAGAGATCCTAGGTCAGTTAGAAGACAACAGATCCTAGGTTAGTTAGAAGACAACAGATCCTAGATCAGTTAGAAGACAACAGATCCTAGGTCAGTTAGAAGAAAAGAGATCCTAGGTTAGTTAGAAGACAACAGATCCTAGGTCAGTTAGAAGACAACTGATCCTAGGTCAGTTAGAAGACAACAGATCCTAGGTCAGTTAGAAGACAGCAGATCCTAGGTCAGTTAGAAGACAACAGATCCTAGGTCAGTTAGAAGACAACAGATCCTAGGTCAGTTAGAAGACAACAGATCCTAGGTCAGTTAGAAGACAGCAGATCCTAGGTCAGTTAGAAGACAACAGATCCTAGAAGACAACAGATCCTAGGTCAGTTAGAAGACAAGAGATCCTAGGTCAGTTAGAAGACAACAGATCCTAGGTCAGTTAGAAGACAGCAGATCCTAGGTCAGTTAGAAGACAACAGATCCTAGGTCAGTTAGAAGACAACAGATCCTAGGTCAGTTAGAAGACAGCAGATCCTAGGTCAGATAGAAGACAGCAGATCCTAGGTCAGTTAGAAGACAACAGATCCTAGGTCAGTTAGAAGACAACAGATCCTAGGTCAGTTAGAAGACAGCAGATCCTAGGTCAGTTAGAAGACAACAGATCCTAGGTCAGTTAGAAGACAACAGATCCTAGGTCAGTTAGAAGACAGCAGATCCTAGGTCAGTTATAGGTAATAAATCACCAAATACAAATCAAATATCTCCTTAAAACAGAAGCTAGTCAAACATTAAACATTACAAATGCAATTTTTATAATCATCATAGTCAGTGTATTAATCAATACATATCTCATGTATGTTAAAACATAACATGACCAGGAGGTGTCTCATTTCATTTTGTTGAAAAACTCTGTTGACAGGAAATGAGAGCGAACAACCAGAAAACCTGGTCAGTCGAGGTAAACACTGTGATAAGAAAGAGATACCTGCTTAGCTAAGCCCAAAAGTTATATTTTTCTCTTGAGATTTTTCAGGCACCTAGTCTGAAAAACATGACCTGAGTACAGGTCCAGATCTGATCACCGGAGCCCAAAATTGAAAAGTGCATCACAGCCCTGTGAACAGGGGAACGGAAAAGCTTATTTTATGGGCGAGCAACAGAGAGCTTCAGGATTTCCCAATGACTGCACACTGAGACAGAGAGAGACAGATAGAGACAGATAGAGCTGTAGGACTTCCCAATGACTGCACACTGAGACAGAGAGAGACAGAGAGAGACAGAGAGAGACAGAGAGAGACAGAGAGAGACATATAGAGCTGTAGGACTTCCCACCAACTGCACACTGAGACAGAGAGAGACAGAGAGAGACAGAGAGAGACAGAGAACTGTAGGACTTCCCAATGACTGCACACTGAGACAGAGAGAGACAGAGAGAGACAGAGAGAGACATATAGAGCTGTAGGACTTCCCACCAACTGCACACTGAGACAGAGAGAGACAGAGAGAGACAGAGAGAGACAGAGAACTGTAGGACTTCCCAATGACTGCACACTGAGACAGAGAGAGACAGAGAGAGACAGAGAGAGACATATAGAGCTGTAGGACTTCCCACCAACTGCACACTGAGACAGAGAGAGACAGAGAGAGACAGAGAGAGACAGAGAGAGACAGAGAACTGTAGGACTTCCCACTGACTGCACACTGAGACAGAGAGAGACAGAGAGAGACAGACATTGTACATTGTTAAAACACTGTATATATATAATATGACATTTGTAATGTCTTTATTGTTTTGAAACTTCTGTATGTGTAATGTTTACTGTTAATTTTTATTGTTTATTTCACTTTATATATTCACTTTATATATTATCTACCTCACTTGCTTTGGCAATGTTAACACATGTTTCCCATGCCAATAAAGCCCCTTGAATTGAATTGAATTGAATTGACAGAGAGAGACAGTAATGAAGCTCCAAAGCAGCATATCCTAGTTGAAATAGTTTGTGTGTGTGTGTGTGTGCGTGTGTGTTACATAGCTCAGATGTCCTCTCATGGGACATACACTCAAGCTAAGATGGGATCTCAGAAGCTGTGTAGTTTTCCACAGGCACCTGTAATGGCCTGCCAAGGGACAGACAAGAGGCTGAGGGCTTTTATTTTGGTCCCCTGCCATGGAGAAAACAGACTTCAGATGTGATGCTAAAGTCCTCTTTCTGTCTCTCACTCCCCCTCTCTCTCTTTCTGTCTCTCACTCCCTCTCTCTCTCTTTCTGTCTCTCACTCCCCCTCTCTCTCTTTCTGTCTCTCACTCCCCCTCTCTCTCTTTCTGTCTCTCACTCCCTCTCTCTCTCTTTCTGTCTCTTACTTCCCCTTCTCTCTCTTTCTTTCTCTCACTCCCCTTCTCTCTTTCTGTCTCTCACTCCCCCTCTCTCTCTTTCTGTCTCTCACTCCACCGCTCTCTCTTTATCTCTCGCTTCCACTCTCTCTCTTTCTGTCTCTTATTCCCCCTCTCCCCCTTTCTCTCTCGCTTCCACTCTCTCTCTCTTTCTGTCTCTCACTCCCCCTTTCTCTCTTTCTGTCTCTTACTCCCCCCTCTCTCTCTCTCTGTCTCTCACTCCCTCTCTCTCTCTCTCTCTCTTTCTGTCTCTCACTCCCCCTCTCTCTCTTTCTGTCTCTCACTCCCCCCCTCTCTCTCTGTCTCTCACTCCCTCTCTCTCTCTCTCTCTCTTTCTGTCTCTCACTCCCCCTCTCTCTCTTTCTGTCTCTCACTCCCCCTCTCTCTCTTTCTATCTCTCACTCCCTCTCTCTCTCTTTCTGTCTCTCACTCCCTCTCTCTCTCTCTCTCTCTCTCTCTCTTTCTGTCTCTCACTCCCCCTCTCTCTCTTTCTGTCTCTCACTCCCCCTCTCTTTCTTTCTGCACTACATATTTATCTAAGAATGTGAAACTGAATTCTGCAGTGAAGATTTACATTCAAACTGAGTCTCCCTGTCCCAACTGTATCTCACTCTCTTTTAAGCAACATCTCTAAATCTATCAATCTCTTTCAGTCTCTCACTACCAGTATTCAGTATGTCTACATGGTTATAGACAGTATGAGAGCATGACCAGCCGTTTGACTGTGTTTTAAACTGTAAGATATGGAATGGCTGATGCATCAAATTAAGTGCTGGTCTTGAGCCGCCACGCCTCGTTTCCCCTATTCTCCTGCCCACATTCATTCTAATTACGCCCAGGCCTTCTCCATCTCCCTTCTGTGTCAGAGACTCTGTCAGAGCTGCCTCCCCAGCATGAAGTAGGGGAGACCCAGCATTCTTCACTGTCAGAGAGAAGCTTCACACATCTGGAGACAGATTTATCAAGCTGCTATGGCCTTCAGTGGTGTATATGCATACAAACAACCCACACCTACACATCAACATCATTCATGCTCATATAGCTTGAACACACACCTGTAAGGAGTAGTAGTACAGTACCCATCTTATCTTACTCATACGGCACAACAACGGCCATTCATTGCTGGTGCTTAAGCTATTAGATTTGAATAATCAACAGGCTATACAGAGTTCAAATGGAGACCAGCCCAGTCCATTACTACCTCTGATGTTACAGAGTTAAAATGGAGACCAGCCATGTCCATTACTACCTCTGATGTTACAGAGTTAAAATGGAGACCAGCCATGTCCATTACTACCTCTGACGTTACAGAGTTCAAATGGAGACCAGCCCAGTCCATTACTACCTCTGATGTTACAGAGTTAAAATGGAGACCAGCCATGTCCATTACTACCTCTGACGTTACAGAGTTCAAATGGAGACCAGCCAAGTCCATTACTACCTCTGATGTTACAGAGTTAAAATGGAGACCAGCCAAGTCCATTACTACCTCTGACGTTACAGAGTTCAAATGGAGACCAGCCAAGTCCATTACTACCTCTGAAGGTTCAAAGTTCAAATGGAGACCAGCCCAGTCCATTACTACCTCTGAAGGTTCAAAGTTCAAATGGAGACCAGCCCAGTCCATTACTACCTCTGGGTTTAAGATTTAATAGAATGTTCAGTGTTTGTTACTGTGCTACTTCTTCAGTATGAAAGGGTATCTTTGTTACATTGTTGGTAAGACATTTTTCAAGGTCTTACTTTGCCGCAAATAGTTTTATAAACTCACTACCTCCAAAGTAAATTTAAAGCTCTGATGTTTTCTAAGTTTGGCCTGTAAGTTTCTGGTATAGCATGTGAGTCCACTCCTAGACTGTCTTCATCAGGCCTGTCCTGAGCGTTCTGTTCTAAAATGGCCACCGTGCATCACTCCTGATGGAATCATTTGTATATACTGGCCTTGGTCACAGAAACAAGCCAGGAAACACAAGTAAAGTCTATCTTCGATGGTACATTTCCACAAGGTATCCAGATTTAAAAAATATATATTTATGAGATTATATGGAGAACATTGGTTTAAAATGCCCATCAAATCATCGAACTGGCGTCAGACATGTTCCTTCTACTGGCTTGTAGTTCTTATAGAATTTCTGCTATTTTCTTTTTTTCATGGATACCAACAGTATCAACCGGCTCAGTCTCCTGGTAAAATACACTCTGGATGAGAGTCTACAGCAACCCGCACAGCTCGCACATTCCACCGGGAACAGACTCTCAATAAGCTGTCCGTCTCAGTTACCGTCCAGAAGCCAAGTCGTCCTGAAAATCAACCTGTCAATCAAAAATCCCCAGGGGGGTTGGAGACGGCGGGAGAGGCTGCTGAATGGTAATGAGACAAGTTCAAAACCACCACATTGAATTACCCACCAGGGTACATCACAACTGTAGCAGAACAGGGCTATAGACAACAAGAGGCCTGTGTATATAGCCAAGTTATCATTACTCGTTGTGTATTTATTCCTTGTGTTATTATTTCTCTCTCTGTATTGTTGGGAAAGTGCATTTCACTGCTAATCTACAACATTTGATTTGATTTGATTTGAGAGCAGACAGTAAGGTTTAGTATAGCTCTTAGCCACCTGAACAGATGGAGCTGAACATCTCTCCCATTTCACAGATATTAAATGACTTGTATTTAAATAGAAGTACACTACAAACATATGTGGACACCTGCTCGTCGAACATCTCATTCCAAAAACCTGGCCATTACAGTTGTTTTTACAATAGCTAACACCCTCTTGGCCAATCTGTAGTCACATTTTCAAAACTCTAAACACAATTAGCACAACATCTGTCTGTTGTGGACCTTACCATTAACACAATTCATGTTGTTTTCACAGAATATGCAGTCAATCAACACATTTCTACAAGGATTTAATTGTCTTTGCATACAAGTTACCCAATACCAAAAGTATGGATCTTTCTTGTCTTATTTACAAATGCTTTGCACACAGCGTTCCAGAAATGAAGACCTGATGTACAAAACCTTTCATACAGTATAAAGCCTCTACTTCTGCAACAAAGATTCTCAAAGAAGTTGTGTAAAATAGACCAACCACAGTTGATTCCAATCTCAATTCGAGACATAGCCAGAAGTTGAAGTTCTTTCAATTACGTGGACATACACAGTACAAACATGAGTCTTTGGATTGATGTTGTTCAATGTGGATACAGAACAGCACAGAGGAGCAGAGGAAAAAAAATGTCTGGACAAGGGAGAGGGGTAGTTGGACCAGGGAGAGGAGTTGTTGGACCAGGGAGAGGAGTAGCTGGACGAGACAGAGGAGTAGTTGGACCCGGGAGAGGAGTAGCTGGACCAGACAGAGGAGTAGTTGGACCAGGGAGAGGAGTAGTTTGACCAGGGAGAGGAGTAGCTGGACGAGACAGAGGAGTAGTTGGACCAGACAGAGGAGTAGTTGGACCAGACAGAGGAGTAGTTGGACCAGGGAGAGGAGTAGCTGGACGAGACAGAGGAGTAGTTGGACCAGACAGAGGAGTAGTTGGACCAGACAGAGGAGTAGCTGGACCAGACAGAGGAGTAGTTGGACCAGACAGAGGAGTAGTTGGACCAGGGAGAGGAGTAGTTTGACCAGGGAGAGGAGTAGCTGGACAAGACAGAGGAGTAGTTGGACCCGGGAGAGGAGTAGCTGGACCAGGGAGAGGAGTAGCTAGACCAGGGAGAGGAGTAGCTGGACCAGGGAGAGGAGTAGTTGGACCCGGGAGAGGAGTAGCTGGACCAGACAGAGGAGTAGTTGGACCAGGGAGAGAATTAGTTTGACCAGGGAGAGGAGTGGTTTGACCTGGGAGAGGAGTAGACCAGGGAGAGGAGTAGTTGGACTAGGGAGAGTGTTGGATGTGTTGTGGAACCAAAGGTCATGTATGTTGGATGTGTTGTTGAACCAAAGGTCATGTATGTTGGATGTGTTGTTGAACCAAAGGCCATGTATGTTGGATGTGTTGTTGAACCAAAGGCCATGTATGTTGGATGTGTTGTTGAACCAAAGGTCATGTATGTTGGATGTGTTGTTGAACCAAAGGTCATGTATGTTGGATGTGTTGTTGAACCAAAGGTCATGTATGTTGGATGTGTTGTTGAACCAAAGGTCATGTATGCTCTAAAAGCCTCCACTCTTCTGAGAAGGCTTTCCACTAGATGTTGGAACATTGCTGCTCTAACAGCCTCCACTCTTCTGAGAAGCCTTTCCACTAGATGTTGAAACATTGCTGCTCTAACAGCCTCCACTCTTCTGGGAAGGCTTTCCACTAGATGTTGGAACATTGCTGCTATAACAGCCTCCACTCTTCTGGGAAGGCTTTCCACTAGATGTTGAAACATTGCTGTGAGGACTTGCTTCCATTCAGCCTAAAGCACATTAGTGAGGTCAGGCACTGATGTTGAGCGATTAGGCCTGGCTCGGAGTCGGCGTTCCAATTCATCCCAAAGGTGTTGGATGGGGTTGACTTGAGGGCATCTGTGCAGGCCAGTCAAGTTTTTCCACACCGATCTCGACAAACCATTTCTGTATGGACCTCACTTTGTGCACTGGGGTATTGTCATGCTGAAACAGGAAAGGACCTTCCCCAAACTGTGCCACAAAGTTGGAAGCACAGAATCGTCTAGAATGTCATAGTATGCTGTAGCGTTAAGATTTCCCTTCACCGCTAAGAAACCATGAAAAGCAGCCCCAGACCTTTATTCCTCCTCCACCAAACTTTACAGTTGGCCCCACGCATTCAGGCAGGTAGTGTTCTCCTGGCAAATCCGTGGTGAAGTGGGATTCATCACTCCAGAGAAGGTGTTTCCACTGCTTCATAGTCCAATGGCGGAGAGCTTTATATCACTCTTGCCAACACTTGGCACTGAGCTCTTCAGTAAAGGCCATTCTACTGCCAATACTTGTCTATGGAGATTGCATGGCGGTGTGATCAATTGTATACACCTGTCAGCAACATGTGTTGCTAAAATAGCCAGATTCACTCATTTGAAAGGGTGTTCACATACGTTTGTATATAAAGTGTACTTGATAGGGAATGAAGATATTATCCATGCCTTAAGGTGGTAACATTACCTCAACTAGACGGTCTGTGACACTAGCGGTTTGCCTCTCAGTTGAATGCTGCTCAGCATAGTTGCTTGTACTTGGGCCTGCAGTTAGTGTCAGCGCATAACCCCTGAGCCAATCAGAAAACAAGAGGTCCAAAATAGTCATAGTGGTAATCTTACAGTGTGATAGAAACTAGTGTTGTATATTGTTCCAAGCATCCCACTGGTATGTAGCAAGCATAACAAAGAAACTATTGTCTGACCAAAGGGTTCCCTTTTCAAAGTGGCTTCTTGGAGGTGTGTGCTTTCATTGCGATGCTAATCACAGAACAGCAAATGCAGCAATATCCATGTGAAGGGATCATGGTTTAATATTTCATTACCAACAGACTTACCCGAACCCATCAGAGAATCACGGCCCCCTTCAATAGAAATGATCCCGGCGATGAGACCTGCCTCAGATCAATGGTTTATTAATCTGAGCTAACACACGCACCATTGATTTCAGCTAAATCTGCCTGGAGGACTCAACACTGCAGCCGACACCTCTGCACCCCATGAGAAATGCATCAGCCATCTCTTTGGGTCCAACGCATCATTAACGTGTTTTTGTACTCTTTCAATGTACTGTCAATATGTTATAGCTGAGGCACAGGCTTTCAGCCTACACACTATATAGTATTCACAACAGTCATAAGTGATCCAAAGTTTTATTCTGTTGCAAATGACACGTACTTTACATTCATACGAGGACTAAGATTGTATTTCATACTTTGAATAGTAGGTATCATTATTAGGACCACTGCTTTCTCACACTAGGATGCAATTTGACAGGGGTGGGCGGGGTCAGAATCACCCACTTTATTTTGCAATCTGCCATATTTTTCTCTCACAGATATGGAGATGCAATTCCAAGAACAGACATCTGGCTGTTGTGAGGGAGCGCAAACAGAGAGGTCTGATTCCAGGGAAACCGCTTGTTTTGGAGGGAGGAAATCATGGACGGAGTTGAACTCTGACCCCCTCTACTCAATTGATAAAATTGGATTGTTGGTTTCTAAATGTCAGACGGCACAGACACACACACACTGCACGACGTGAGCAAAAGGTTTCCGACAATTATAGCAAATAGGAAAGAAAACAAGGGACTCCAAGTCGTATCAGGGCCCAGAGTAGGTGTATTGTCCTGGTTCCTTCTTCCAATTTGTGAGGAGCTCACTTTCACTTTCTCCAGGAGGTCAAAAAGCCATCCGCTTCCATCAGGGATCAGTCTGTCCTAAAAGAACCATGTGTTTCTGGAAGAAAACAGCCCCTGTACATGGCCACACATCAACACCTATATAGAAGTAACACTTTACATGAGGGTCTGCTTGTAAGGAGAATGAATGTGGTGGTTCTCCATACGGCACGGTTCTCCAAGTCACATCTTACTTAGAATTTAGGATAAAAACATATTGATGTTTCCGTTTCATGCTCTAAAAAAAGTCTGCTTTCGTGGTTGAATGAACTGTTTTGAGAGCATTTAACTGTTTAACCAAAACAATCGAGAAAAACTGTCATGGAAAAATGATCCTACCTGGTTAATCACATGTAGAACTTAATAGCCGCTATGCCCATTCCGCTATGCCCATTCCGCTATGCCCATTCCTGCCCATTCCGCTATGCCCATTCCGCTATGCCCATTCCGCTATGCCCATTCCGCTATGCCCATTCCGCTATACCCATTCCGCTATGCCCATTCCGCTATGCCCATTCCGCTATGCCCATTCCGCTATGCCCATTCCGCTATGCCCATTCCGCTATGCCCATTCCGCTATACCCATTCCGCTATACCCATTCCGCTATGCCCATTCCGCTATGCCCATTCCGCTATACCCATTCCGCTATGCCCATTCCGCTATGCCCATTCCGCTATGCCCATTCCGCTATGCCCATTCCGCTATGCCCATTCCGCTATGCCCATTCCGCTATGCCCATTCCGCTATGCCCATTCCGCTATGCCCATTCCGCTATGCCCATTCCGCTATGCCCATTCCGCTATGCCCATTCCGCTATGCCCATTCCGCTATACCCATTCCGCTATGCCCATTCCGCTATGCCCATTCCGCTATGCCCATTCCGCTATGCCCATTCCGCTATGCCCATTCCGCTATACCCATTCCGCTATGCCCATTCCGCTATACCCATTCCGCTATGCCCATTCCGCTATGCCCATTCCGCTATGCCCATTCCGCTATACCCATTCCGCTATGCCCATTCCGCTATACCCATTCCGCTATGCCCATTCCGCTATGCCCATTCCGCTATGCCCATTCCGCTATGCCCATTCCGCTATACCCATTCCGCTATGCCCATTCCGCTATGCCCATTCCGCTATGCCCATTCCGCTATGCCCATTCCGCTATACCCATTCCGCTATGCCCATTCCGCTATGCCCATTCCGCTATGCCCATTCCGCTATGCCCATTCCGCTATGCCCATTCCATATAGTGCAAATATATAGTGTCTCCTCTAATTTACCTGAAATCGCTGCTTTTCCTACCTTCTATTTTGCTAATTGGGATACATTACCTGTCAGCTTCTGATAAATCTACTCGATGACGATGAGGGTGATCACTAATTTAGCAGGAGAGTTGCATGATGTCAGACAGTGTTGCTGGTGGGTTAAAGTTGGAATGTGGCGTGGTGCCTAACAATGTTGCTGGTGGGTTAAAGTAGGAATGTTGTGTGGTGCCTAACAATGTTGCTGGTGGGTTAAAGTAGGAATGTTGTGTGGTGCCTAACAATGTTGCTGGTGGGTTAAAGTAGGAATGTTGTGTGATGCCTAACAATGTTTCTGGTGGGTTAAAGTAGGAATGTTGTGTGATGCATAACAATGTTGCTGGTGGGTTAAAGTAGGAATGTTGTGTGATGCCTAACAATGTTACTGGTGGGTTAAAGTAGGACTGTTGTGTGATGCCTAACAATGCTGCTGGTGGGTTAAAGTAGGAATGTTGTGTGATGCCTAACAATGTTGCTGGTGGATTAAAGTAGGAATGTTGTGTGATGCCTAACAATGTTGCTGGTGGATTAAAGTAGGAATGTTGTGTGATGCCTACAATGCTGCTGGTGGGTTAAAGTAGGAGTGTTGTGTGATGCCTAACAATGCTGCTGGTGGGTTAAAGTAGGAATGTTGTGTGATGCCTAACAATGTTGCTGGTGGATTAAAGTAGGAATGTTGTGTGATGCCTAACAATGCTGCTGGTGGGTTAAAGTAGGAATGTTGTGTGATGCCTAACAATGTTGCTGGTGGATTAAAGTAGGACTGTTGTGTGATGCCTAACAATGTTGCTGGTGGGTTAAAGTATGACTGTTGTGTGATGCCTAACGGAGACACCTGACGGAGACTGCTGACGGAGACACCTGACGGAGACTGCACAGAACATTCCTTTACCCCTGTTATCACCCACCTTTCTTTGCGCAGCTACAGTAACACCACATGCATCAAGCCATCCATCATCTTGGAGAAGTCTTGCTGTACCTCAACATGGCCCGGTGTGTTTCTGCCAAAGAGGACTTAACAGATTAGTGGGAAAAACTCATTCTAGGTTCCCTTTATTTATTTAAATCTTTGATGGGAGATTTTGTGGGATAGGAATGAGGTGGATGGTAATTCAGAGATGACAGACTCTCCTTGGCATCGCTCAGGCTGTTTCTGTAAACCTGACAGAGATGACAGACTCTCCTTGGCATCGCTCAGGCTGTTTCTGTAAACCTGACAGAGATGACAGACTCTCCTTGGCATCGCTCAGGCTGTTCCTGTAAACCTGACAGAGATGACAGACTCTCCTTGGCATCGCTCAGGCTGTTCCTGTAAACCTGACAGAGATGACAGACTCTCCTTGGCATCGCTCAGGCTGTTCCTGTAAATCTGACAGAGATGACAGACTCTCCTTGGCATCGCTCAGGCTGTTTCTGTAAACCTGACAGAGATGACAGACTCTCCTTGGCATCGCTCAGGCTGTTCCTGTAAATCTGACAGAGATGACAGACTCTCCTTGGCATCGCTCAGGCTGTTTCTGTAAACCTGACAGAGATGACAGACTCTCCTTGGCATTGCTCAGGCTGTTCCTGTAAACATGACAGAGATGACAGACTCTCCTTGGCATCGCTCAGGCTGTTCCTGTAAATCTGACAGAGATGACAGACTCTCCTTGGCATCGCTCAGGCTGTTTCTGTAAACCTGACAGAGATGACAGACTCTCCTTGGCATTGCTCAGGCTGTTCCTGTAAACATGACAGAGATGACAGACTCTCCTTGGCATCGCTCAGGCTGTTCCTGTAAACCTGACAGAGATGACAGACTCTCCTTGGCATCGCTCAGGCTGTTCCTGTAAACCTGACAGAGATGACAGACTCTCCTTGGCATCGCTCAGGCTGTTCCTGTAAACCTGACAGAGATGACAGACTCTCCTTGGCATCGCTCAGGCTGTTTTTGTAAACCTGACAATCACAGGGGGATGACTACATGACTCTGTGTGAGTGTTTGTGTGTGTGTGTGTGTGTGCAAGCGTGCGCGCATGTGTGTCTGTGTGTGCAAGCGTGTGTGTGCGTGTGCATATGTGTGTGTGTGTGTGTGTGTGTGTGCAAGCGTGCGCGCATGTGTGTCTGTGTGTGCGCGCACGTGTGTGTGTGCACGCGCATATATGTGTGTGTGTGCTATTTCCCCGGCATAAATCATGACACATCTCATCAAAACAAGATCACTTAAATAACAAAGACATTGGCGCTTTACATCTCTCTCCTTGTGTCCTCTTTATCCTGCTGTCATGATGAGACCGTGGTGTGGAGTTGTGTTCTTGTGTGATTCAGGGACCAGGATCTGGAGTTGTGTTCAAGTGTGATTTAGAGACCAGGATGTGGAGTTGTGTTCTTGTGTGATTCAGGGACCAGGATGTGGAGTTGTGTTCTTGTGTGATTCAGGGACCAGGATGTGGAGTTGTGTTCTTGTGTGATTCAGAAACCAGGATGTGGAGATGTGTTCTTGTGTGATTAGGGACCAGGATCTGGAGTTGTGTTCTTGTGTGATTAGGGACCAGGATGTGGAGTTGTGTTCTTGTGTGATTCAGGGACCAGGATGTGGAGTTGTGTTCTTGTGTGATTCAGAGACCAGGATGTGGAGTTGTGTTCTTGTGTGATTCAGAAACCAGGATGTGGAGTTGTGTTGTTGTGTGATTCAGAAACCAGGATGTGGAGTTGTGTTCTTGTGTGATTCAGAAACCAGGATGTGGAGTTGTGTTCTTGTGTGATTCAGAGACCAGGATGTGGAGTTGTGTTCTTGTGTGATTTAGAGACCAGGATGTGGAGTTGTGTTCTTGTGTGATTAGGGACCAGGATGTGGAGTTGTGTTCTTGTGTGATTCAGAGACCAGGATGTGGAGTTGTGTTCTTGTGTGATTTAGAGACCAGGCTGTGGAGTTGTGTTCTTGTGTGATTCAGAAACCAGGATCTGGAGTTGTATTCTTGTGTGATTCAGAGACCAGGATGTGGAGTTGTGTTCTTGTGTGATTCAGAAACCAGGATGTGGAGATGTGTTCTTGTGACGAGTGGCTCCCCTGTGGTGCTGGTTGTGTGAAGTTGGGATGTTGTGTTTGTGCTGTACAGCTGAGGTGGCGTGATCTTGAGACAGTCATGCTGTGCATCGTGTGGTTTTCAGTGTTCAGTGTATCACATCAAATTGTATTTGTCACATGCGCCGAATACAACAGGTGTAGTAGACTTTACAGTGAAATGCTGAATACAACAGGTGTAGTAGACTTTACAGTGAAATGCTGAATACAACAGGTGTAGTAGACTTTACAGTGAAATGCTTACTTACAGGTGTAGTAGACTTTACAGTGAAATGCTGAATACAACAGGTGTAGTAGACTTTACAGTGAAATGCTGAATACAACAGGTGTAGTAGACTTTACAGTGAAATGCTGAATACAACAGGTGTAGTAGACTTTACAGTGAAATGCTGAATACAACAGGTGTAGTAGACCTTACAGTGAAATGCTGAATACAACAGGTGTAGTAGACTTTACAGTGAAATGCTGAATACAACAGGTGTAGTAGACTTTACAGTGAAATGCTGAATACAACAGGTGTAGTAGACTTTACAGTGAAATGCTGAATACAACAGGTGTAGTAGACTTTACAGTGAAATGCTGAATACAACAGGTGTAGTAGACTTTACAGTGAAATGCTGAATACAACAGGTGTAGTAGACCTTACAGTGAAATGCTGAATACAACAGGTGTAGTAGACTTTACAGTGAAATGCTGAATACAACAGGTGTAGTAGACTTTACAGTGAAATGCTGAATACAACAGGTGTAGTAGACTTTACAGTGAAATGCTGAATACAATAGGTGTAGTAGACTTTACAGTGAAATGCTGAATACAACAGGTGTAGTAGACTTTACAGTGAAATGCTGAATACAACAGGTGTAGTAGACCTTACAGTGAAATGCTGAATACAACAGGTGTAGTAGACCTTACAGTGAAATGCTGAATACAACAGGTGTAGTAGACCTTACAGTGAAATGCTGAATACAACAGGTGTAGTAGACTTTACAGTGAAATGCTGAATACAACAGGTGTAGTAGACTTTACAGTGAAATGCTGAATACAACAGGTGTAGTAGACTTTACAGTGAAATGCTGAATACAACAGGTGTAGTAGACCTTACAGTGAAATGCTGAATACAACAGGTGTAGTAGACTTTACAGTGAAATGCTGAATACAACAGGTGTAGTAGACCTTACAGTGAAATGCTGAATACAACAGGTGTAGTAGACTTTACAGTGAAATGCTGAATACAACAGGTGTAGTAGACCTTACAGTGAAATGCTGAATACAACAGGTGTAGTAGACTTTACAGTGAAATGCTGAATACAACAGGTGTAGTAGACCTTACAGTGAAATGCTGAATACAACAGGTGTATTAGACCTTACAGTGAAATGCTGAATACAACAGGTGTAGTAGACCTTACAGTGAAATGCTGAATACAACAGGTGTAGTAGACTTTACAGTGAAATGCTGAATACAACAGGTGTAGTAGACTTTACAGTGAAATGCTGAATACAACAGGTGTAGTAGACTTTACAGTGAAATGCTGAATACAACAGGTGTAGTAGACTTTACAGTGAAATGCTGAATACAACAGGTGTAGTAGACTTTACAGTGAAATGCTGAATACAACAGGTGTAGTAGACTTTACAGTGAAATGCTGAATACAACAGGTGTAGTAGACTTTACAGTGAAATGCTGACTTAAAGTCCTTAACCAACAATGCAGTTTTTCAGAAAATACTTTCAAAATGTAGAATGACAAATAAAAGTAAGAGATAAGAATTACAAATGATTTTGTTATTCTTATAAAAAAATGTTTTTTTTGGGGGGGGGCAAACAAACAGCTCAATAGCCTCTCTACAAACCCAATGTCCTCGTCCCGTCACCACGAACGCTCACACATGCTAATGTAATGTAATGGACGTTACGCTGCTTGCTTAGCGAGTACCACTTCCTCCTGATTCAGCGTAACACCGAGGCTCGAACTCAGGAACTATGCCTCGCAAACACACGTGCCCACCCTCCTGAAGGAACATACCAGTCATGCCTCATAAAAGCAGGCTATTGGGCAGTGCAAGCGGAGCCAATTCAGGCTGAGGAGAGAGTCTCCAACACTCCCATGTCCCAGACTAACATATTCTCACACTGGTAAAGTAGAAGCCAGTTCAGGCTGAGGAGAGAGTCTCCAACACTCCCATGTCCTAGACTAACATATTCTCACACTGGTAAAGTAGAAGCCAGTTCAGGCTGAGGAGAGAGTCTCCAACACTCCCATGTCCTAGACTAACAGATTCTCACACTGGTAAAGTAGAAGCTTCCAGTCTGTATCCACTAAATTCACCTTTCAGATATTTCCCTGAGAAATCATTCAAGTGTGGGCTGTTACAATCATTTACTCTACAATATCCACATATCCTCTTTATATCAGAAGAAACCAATATTACTATGCAACCGCATACCACCTCCTAACACTCTCTCCGCTTCGTAGGACACTTTCTCTAAATCAAATGGAAATGCTGAACTGATCCTCCCATGTCCTACAGGCTGCTGCCGGGGATATAACAAGATTAAAACCTAATAGATTTGCAGGAAGTGTCAAGCACTGAAGACTGAATTATTCACCCATTCATATTGTTCTCTGGATTGAAATGCTCTGGGCAAAAAAGAAAACTAGGTGTTGTTTTTCAAATATATTCCTCCACTCTGAATATTTCATACTTTTGTGTCGCTGGAGGTTGTAAAATGCTACCGGAGAAAGAAAAGTTTAGAATGTTGTTCCTGTTATCCGATGAATCAACCCTTTATGATGCTGTGTCCTTCTGAAAACAAGAATCTAAATTCCACAATACAATTGGGTTGGCTGCAATATTGGCAAAACTTATGTACTAGGTTTTTCCTCCAGCCTTTGACATTGCATCAAGGATTTGTTATCAGAAAGAGGAAGGAGGCTTTCATTGATCTGAGCTTTGCTTTCAGTTATTTCCTTTTTTTGTCAAGCATTTTTCAAGGGCTCTTATCCAATTTAATTTGCACAATGTGTAACACATATGTGAACTCTGCGAGGAGACCTTCATTGAGAAATATTCTTTCTAAAACGTGAACACATCTCAAGGTAATCTTAATAAAGAACCTCACTCTTAAAGGTTGTTTTCCATATGAAGAGAAATACCTGCTGGTGAAAAACACTACCGACCATAACCACATCTCTCAGAAATGCTCAAAGTCTAAAACAAATAATAAACAAGAGGGAAAAATGTCTGTTCATCTTTCAAAAACAAACTAAATGTGGACATCTATGGCCGGTGCAAGTTGTTATAAATGTATCAAAAAATACAACCTTATTGCTTGCTAGCCAGTAGCTTAGCTTGCTATGCTAGGTAGTTACAGCTAATGTTAGACAACAGAGCTAGTTAAAACGTTAGCAAGCAATCGCTACGTTCACAGTTTCAGCTTCTGCTGGCTTTGGGCTCATACTTACTCATCCTCTGTCTCCAACAGAACTTTAAGATGATAGATTTTTTTTGTATGCGATCAGATCAACATGAAGTTGATAATTGGGTATCAGAGAAGTGCCACCAAAGCTGTGATCATCTCCCCGTACTGTCCTATGAGCAGGTCTTTAATTTACAGTTTTTTCCAACTGCTTACACAAGTTTTCAAAACTGTCTCCTTTTGCATTTGCATCAAATGGCAAACACTGCTTTCATAATAGTACATTTCTGGATATACCATATAAACACTGTTGTTCTAAATCTAAAGCTCTTTGGTCTTTCATAGGCTTGTATCTACATTTCAATACAATGTTCTACAGTGAAAGTAATCTGCTGAGAGGGGTAACAAGTACACTGTAAACACCAATGCAATGTAGAAACAGAAAATATTTATTAAGCCAAACATTACTGTTGTATACAGTAGCATACAACAAAACCATAAACATATGTAAACCAAAAGTATATTCTTTAGAATACAGTAAAGAACACAATTGTGTGTGTGGGGTCCCAAGGGGGCAGTACAGGTAGGGGGGGGGCAGTCACCAGTGCTAAGCTACGCTTCATCTCTTCTCTGGCCTGAGTCTGGCCACGATACTTCGTCCGCATCACAAGATACGTTTTCTCTTGCCAAACATCGAGGGAAGTATCTCCTAGCATGGCGTATCCAACCTTGGACAGAGGCAACCTCTATGTCCCCACATAGACCATATTTATAATTGCAGTCTCTTGTACATCTGTAAACAAGCGTCCTCGTCCTCCATGATGTCTTTGCCTTTCCACTCTGTACAGAATTCAAACACAGTATGTGTTCAGCATAGGAACTGTAAACAATGTAGAAAACAATGTAGTACAGCATGATAACCAACCTTATTCATTTTTATTTATTTATTTATTTTACCTTTATTTAACCAGGTAGGCAAGTTGAGAACAAGTTCTCATTTACAATTGCGACCTGGCCAAGATAAAGCAAAGCAGTTTGACAGATAAAACGACACAGAGTTACACATGGAGTAAAAACAAACATACAGTCAATAATGCAGTATAAACAAGTCTATATACAATGTGAGCAAATGAGGTGAGAAGGTAGGTAAAGGCAAAAAAGGCCAAGATGGCAAAGTAAATACAATATAGCAAGTAAAATACTGGAATGGTAGTTTTGCAATGGAAGAATGTGCAAAGTAGAAATAAAAAAATAATGGGGTGCAAAGGAGCAAAATAAATAAATAAATTAAAATTAAATACAGTTGGGAAAGAGGTAGTTGTTTGGGCTAAATTATAGGTGGGCTATGTACAGGTGCAGTAATCTGTGAGCTGCTCTGACAGTTGGTGCTTAAAGCTAGTGAGGGAGATAAGTGTTTCCAGTTTCAGAGATTTTTGTAGTTCGTTCCAGTCATTGGCAGCAGAGAACTGGAAGGAGAGGCGGCCAAAGAAAGAATTGGTTTTGGGGGTGACTAGAGAGATATACCTGCTGGAGCGTGTGCTACAGGTGGGAGATGCTATGGTGACCAGGGAGCTGAGATAAGGGACTTTACCTAGCAGTGTCTTGTAGATGACATGGAGCCAGTGGGTTTGGCGACGAGTATGAAGCGAGGGCCAGCCAACGAGAGCGTACAGGTCGCAATGGTGGGTAGTATATGGGGCTTTGGTGATAAAACGGATTGCACTGTGATAGACTGCATCCAATTTGTTGAGTAGGGTATTGGAGGCTATTTTGTAAATGACATCGCCAAAGTCGAGGATTGGTAGGATGGTCAGTTTTACAAGGGTATGTTTGGCAGCATGAGTGAAGGATGCTTTGTTGCGAAATAGGAAGCCAATTCTAGATTTAACTTTGGATTGGAGATGTTTGATATGGGTCTGGAAGGAGAGTTTACAATCTAACCAGACACCTAAGTATTTGTAGTTGTCCACGTATTCTAAGTCAGAGCCGTCCAGAGTAGTGATGTTGGACAGGCGGGTAGGTGCAGGCAGCGATCGGTTGAAGAGCATGCATTTAGTTTTACTTGCATTCAAGAGCAATTGGAGGCCACGGAAGGAGAGTTGTATGGCATTGAAGCTTGCCTGGAGGGTTGTTAACACAGTGTCCAGAGAAGGGCCGGAAGTATACAGAATGGTGTCGTCTGCGTAGAGGTGGATCAGGGACTCACCAGCAGCAAGAGCGCCCTCATTGATGTATACAGAGAAGAGAGTCGGTCCAAGAATTGAACCCTGTGGCACCCCCATAGAGACTGCCAGAGGTCCGGACAGCAGACCCTCCGATTTGACACACTGAACTCTATCAGAGAAGTAGTTGGTGAACCAGGCGAGGCAATCATTTGAGAAACCAAGGCTGTCGAGTCTGCCGATGAGGATATGGTGATTGACAGAGTCGAAAGCCTTGGCCAGATCAATGAATACGGCTGCACAGTAATGTTTCTTATCGATGGCGGTTAAGATATCGTTTAGGACCTTGAGCGTGGCTGAGGTGCACCCATGACCAGCTCTGAAACCAGATTGCATAGCAGAGAAGGTATGGTGAGATTCGAAATGGTCGGTAATCTGTTTGTTGACTTGGCTTTCGAAGACCTTAGAAAGGCACGGTAGGATAGATATAGGTCTGTAGCAGTTTGGGTCAAGAGTGTCCCCCCCTTTGAAGAGGGGGATGACCGCAGCTGCTTTCCAATCTTTGGGAATCTCAGACGACACGAAAGAGAGGTTGAACAGGCTAGGGGTGGCAACAATTTCGGCAGATAATTTTAGAAAGAAAGGGTCCAGATTGTCTAGCCCGGCTGATTTGTAGGGGTCCAGATTTTGCAGCTCTTTCAGAACATCAGCTGAATGGATTTGGGAGAAGGAGAAATGGGGAAGGCTTGGGCGAGTTGCTGTTGGGGGTGCAGTGCTGTTGTCCGGGGTAGGAGTAGCCAGGTGGAAAGCATGGCCAGCCGTAGAAAAATGCTTTTTGAAATTCTCAATTATGGTGGATTTATCAGTGGTGACAGTGTTTCCTATCTTCAGTGCAGTGGGCAGCTGGGAGGAGGTGTTCTTATTCTCCATGGACTTTACAGTGTCCCAGAACTTTTTTGAGTTAGTGTTGCAGGAAGCAAATTTCTGCTTGAAAAAGCTAGCCTTGGCTTTTCTAACTGCCTGTGTATAATGATTTCTAGCTTCCCTGAACAGCTGCATATCACGGGGGCTGTTCGATGCTAATGCAGAACGCCATAGGATGTTTTTGTGTTGGTTAAGGGCAGTCAGGTCTGGGGAGAACCAAGGGCTATATCTGTTCCTGGTTCTAAATTTCTTGAATGGGGCATGTTTATTTAGGATGGTTAGGAAGGCATTTTTTAAAAATATCCAGGCATCCTCTACTGACGGGATGAGATCAATATCCTTCCAGGATACCCCGGCCAGGTCGATTAGAAAGGCCTGCTCGCAGAAGTGTTTCAGGGAGCGTTTTACAGTGATGAGTGGCGGTCCCATTACGGATGCAGGCAATGAGGCAGTGATCGCTGAGATCTTGGTTGAAGACAGCAGAGGTGTATTTAGAGGGGAAGTTGGTTAGGATGATATCTATGAGGGTGCCCGTGTTTAAGGTTTTGGGGAGGTACCTGGTAGGTTCATTGATAATTTGTGTGAGATTGAGGGCATCAAGTTTAGATTGTAGGATGGCTGGGGTGTTAAGCATGTTCCAGTTTAGGTCGCCTAGCAGCACGAACTCTGAAGATAGATGGGGGGCAATCAGTTCACATATGGTGTCCAGAGCACAGCTGGGGGCAGAGGGTGGTCTATAGCAGGCGGCAACAGTGAGAGACTTGTTTTTAGAGAGGTGGATTTTTAAAAGTAGAAGTTCAAATTGTTTGGGTACAGACCTGGATAGTAGGACAGAACTCTGCAGGCTATCTTTGCAGTAGATTGCAACACCGCCCCCTTTGGCAGTTCTATCTTGTCTGAAAATGTTGTAGTTTGGAATTAAAATGTCTGAGTTTTTGGTGGTCTTCCTAAGCCAGGATTCAGACACAGCTAGAACATCCGGGTTGGCAGAGTGTGCTAAAGCAGTGAATTAAAACAAACTTAGGGAGGAGGCTTCTAATGTTAACATGCATGAAACCAAGGCTATTACGGTTACAGAAGTCGTCAAAAGAGAGCGCCTGGGGAATAGGAGTGGAGCTAGGCACTGCAGGGCCTGGATTCACCTCTACATCGCCAGAGGAACATAGGAGGAGTAGAATAAGGGTACGGCTAAAAGCTATGAGAATTGGTCGTCTAGAACGTCTGGAACATAGAGTAAAAGGAGGTTTCTGGGGGCGATAAAATAGCATCAAGGTATAATGTACAGACAAATGTATGGTAGGATGTGAATATAGTGGAGGTAAACCTAGGTATTGAGTGATGAAGAGAGAGATATTGTCTCTAGAAACATCGTTGAAACCAGGAGATGTCATTGCATGTGTGGGTGGTGGAACTAATAGGTTGGATAAGGTATAGTGAGCAGGACTAGAGGCTCTACAGTGAAATAAGCCAATAAACACTAACCAGAACAGAAATGGACAAGACATATTGACATTAAGGAGAGGCATGCTTAGTCGAGTGATCAAAAGGGTCCGGTGAGTGGAGAGGTTGGTTGGTGATTTAGACAGCTAGCCAGGGCATCGGTAGCAAGCTAGCATAGGATGGAGGTCTGTTGTTAGCTACCACTTGCGTTCCGTCATTCAATGTGGTACAGCATGATAACCAACCTTATTCATTCAATGCAGTACAGCATGATAACCAACCTTATTCATTCAATGTAGTATAGCATGATAACCAACCTTATTCATTCAATGTGGTACAGCATGATAACCAACCTTATTCATTCAATGCAGTGCAGTAAATGGATGGCTTAGAGTTACAAATGTTTATGCAATACTAGGAAGTCATACGTATTTTACAGTACATTACTGTAATGCTAAAATAGTCATTAGATAGTTGCATACCTGTTCTCGTTTCTGAAGGTTCGAATTATGGACGCCACTGTAAATCTACTCAAATTGGGCTGGACTCTCAGTCCAGCCTCTCTCATGGTCAAACCGTGGTTGATCACATGATCAACAGGTGTTGCCCTAATCTCATCAGAGATGGCTCTCCTTCCTTCTCTTCTTTGCCCTTGTCCTCTTCCTCTCCCTCCTACTCCTCTTGCTCTCTGTCCATTGTTGGCATCCATTGTTCAAAACAGGTCATCTGACCTTTGACCTATTTATAGGCCTATACTACAGTAAAGCAGTGATTGGTTAGTGATCAGTTAAGCTATTAGTGTTTGCACATGTGAGGAGTGTGTGTGTGACCTGGTGAATAAGGGTAGCATTTTGATTGGTTGTGTTTGGAAAAGGAAAGCAAGTCACTTCCTGATATATTTTTGTGTTTTAGGTAGAGAATTGTGTGTAGTGTTTTGAAAAAAGTGTTTTATGCAATTGACAACTGAGTCAAAGGCTGAGAAATAGCTTATGGTTTTGGATATTTGGTGTGTAGTTTTGCACTTTGAGTGAGAGGTTTCAAAAATCGTGTGACATGAAAAGATTTTGTGTGTAAGCAGTTGGAAAAAACGGTAATAGTTTATTTGTTAATAACATCGCAGAGACAAAGCAAGGCGAAATGAACTAGATGGCTAATTAAGCTGGTTCCTCTAATAAACAAGAATGTCTGCTAATTAAACGCCCAGATTTTACAGATACACGTTCACTCATATCCGAGTTAAAGGAAGTGTGACTGCTTCAGTCAGATAGATAATGTGCTTCTTCCTGATTATCGCCTCATCTTTGTGATGAGGGTCTCTCTCTCTCTCTCTCTCTCTCTCTCTCTCTCTCTCTCTCTCTCTCTCTCTCTCCCTCCCCATCTCTCTCTCTGTGTCTCTCTGTCTCCTCTCTCTCTCTCTCTCTCTCTCTCTCTCTCTCTCTCTCTCTCTCTCTGTGTCTCTCTGTCCCCTCTCTCTCTCTTTCTCTCTCTTTCTTTCTTTCTCCCTCTCTCCCTATTTCTCTCTCTCTCTCGGTGTCTCTCTCGCTGTCTCCCTCTCCCTCTTTCCCTCTCCCTATTTCTTTCTCTCCATCTCACCCTCTCTCCCTCCCTCTCTCTGTTTATCTCTCTCTCTCTCTGTCTGGATGCAGGCTTTTGCAGGATGAAATACTGTGTTTATGTTTATATTCAAGGCAGATGGTTATGTGTTTGAGAGAAGGTGTTTTAAACTGTCTGAGAGAAGGTGTTTTCATCAGCTGCCAATTACCGGCAGATCAGAGATTATACTGTTTTGTGGAAGCAGTGGAGGTTGTAGACGCTGGCATTTCAAGAAATATAAATTGTACTCCACTGTTTTGTTTATGGACAACAGTTTATGGTAGATGATGTTATTTCAATCACAGATAATGACTGTTCACTTTTTGTGCACTTCTGCTATGGGTCCATTTCCAGCCTAAGACTTGTTCTGTCATGGTGTTGTAGTGCGTCTCCTAGTATAATGTCTCCTCTGTCACCAGGTTGGTGATGAAAGTAGAACCACAGCAACGATTGACATATCGTTCAGCACCTCTACATTACAAGAGATTAATCATAGTATCATACAGGCCTGTGTGTGTGTGTGTGTGTGTGTGTGTGTGTGTGTGTGTGTGTGTGTGTGTGTGTGTGTGTGTGTGTGTGTGTGTGTGTGTGTGTGTGTGTGTGTGTGTGTGTGTGTGTGTGTGTGTGTGTGTGTGTGTGTGTGTGTGTGTGTGTGTATGCATGAATCTTGTGCTACTGTGTTCTATCATCCCCTTATAGTTCTGCTGATCTAAACTGAAACAGGAGAGTTCTCTACCTTCAATCTCATCTAGCCAGACGGATGGTGAAATAGAGCTCTCCTGGTACACGCTCTCTCTAAGATAATATGATAAAGACTAAGATAATATGATTAAGATACAAACTGATTGGTACAAGAGTTTGTTCATCCAAACAAATTGAACAGATTCTTGTCTTAAAACTTAGATAATATTCGACAAATGAATAAAAACTGTTGGGAAACTCTGTAGCTGTGCAACGTAGAACCCTTTTGTAAATGTTTTCTAAGCGGTTTGTTAACAGCTTATGAGTAATTTAATGTCATTGGTAAAGGAAGTGTGTTGACATGACCTGGTGCAGTGGTATGACCTCACCTGAAATCAGTTTGTAATGGGCCGACTGCCAGCCAAACATTCATTGAACAACCCATATTCCCTGAGAGATTCTCTTTGCATCCACATCCCTGTACTGCACAAACAGTCTTGCATCGCGCTAGTCATTGTATTGTGTGGCTTCATGAGGTCATACAGAGGATTTGATTCTCTTGATATCCCTTCATGTCTTTACCCTCATTCTTTGAGTGGTGGCCTGGCCTTCTAGATTTCAGTAACTGAAGGATATTGGTCCAAATGTCTTTTTCCAGGAACTGCTCAGCTCATTTTCATTGGGAAATAACCCCTAGCCTCATGGTACAGTCCCAGGACTCTGAAATAACCCCTAGCCTCATGGTACAGTCCCAGGACTCTGAAATAACCCCTAGCCTCATGGTACAGTCCCAGGACTCTGAAATAACCCCTAGCCTCATGGTACAGTCCCAGGACTCTGAAATAACCCCTAGCCTCATGGTACAGTCCCAGGACTCTGAAATAACCCCTAGCCTCATGGTACAGTCCCAGGACTCTGAAATAACCCCTAGCCTCATGGTACAGTCCCAGGACTCTGAAATAACCCCTAGCCTCATGGTACAGTCCCAGGACTCTGAAATAACCCCTAGACTCATGGTACAGTCCCAGGACTCTGAAATAACCCCTAGACTCATGGTACAGTCCCAGGACTCTGAAATAACCCCTAGCCTCATGGTACAGTCCCAGGACTCTGAAATAACCCCTAGCCTCATGGTACAGTCCCAGGACTCTGAAATAACCCATAGCCTCATGGTACAGTCCCAGGACTCTGAAATAACCCCTAGCCTCATGGTACAGTCCCAGGACTCTGAAATAACCCCTAGACTCATGGTACAGTCCCAGGACTCTGAAATAACCCATAGCCTCATGGTACAGTCCCAGGACTCTGAAATAACCCCTTGCCTCATGGTATAGTCCCAGGACTCTGAAATAACCCCTAGCCTCATGGTACAGTCCCAGGACTCTGAAATAACCCCTAGACTCATGGTACAGTCCCAGGACTCTGAAATAACCCCTAGCCTCATGGTACAGTCCCAGGACTCTGAAATAACCCCTAGCCTCATGGTAAATTCCCAGGACTCTGAAATAACCCCTAGACTCATGGTACAGTCCCAGGACTCTGAAATAACCCCTAGCCTCATGGTACAGTCCCAGGACTCTGAAATAACCCCTAGACTCATGGTACAGTCCCAGGACTCTGCAATAACCCCTAGACTCATGGTACAGTCCCAGGACTCTGAAATAAACCCTAGACTCATGGTGCAGTCCCAGAACTCTGAAATAACCCCTAGACTCATGGTGCAGTCCCAGGACTTTGAAATAACCCCTAGACTCATGGTGCAGTCCCAGGACTTTGAAATAACCCCTAGACTCATGGTGCAGTCCCAGAACTCCGAAATAACCCCTAGACTCATGGTGCAGTCCCAGAACTCCGAAATAAACCCTAGACTCATGGAGCAGTCCCAGGACTCTGAAATGACCCCTAGACTCATGGAGCAGTCCCAGGACTCTGAAATAACCCCTAGACTCATGGTGCAGTCCCAGAACTCCGAAATAAACCCTAGACTCATGGAGCAGTCCCAGGACCCTGAAATAACCCCTAGACTCATGGTGCAGTCCCAGGACTCTGTAATAACCCCTAGACTCATGGTGCAGTCCCAGAACTCCGAAAGAACCCCTAGACTCATGGAGCATTCCCAGGACTCTGAAATGACCCCTAGACTAGTTTGTTAGTTTGTTTGTGCCTGGAATGGTGTTGTGCTGAACCTACAAGGAATACAATGCTTTCATAAATTGTAAAACCTACACTATGTTAGATACGACCACTCTGAACAGAATTGTACATGTACTGTAAAGCAAACCCACTCACCTCTCTCTCTCTCTCCCTCAAGGCTACCATATCTGTTTTGCTTTCTGTCTCGCTGCCTCTTTCCATTGTTAAAAGGTTGAATCGCTTTGAAGTCTAAACCTGTCCTGAAGGGGGCAACAGAATGTTCTTTGAATGACAAGGACAATGTCCATTGTCAGCTGTTCCATAGTGGTGACACTGAGGTGGAAGTGTAGTGTTACCATTTAAAGCAGTGGGGGGGAATCAGCCAAAGAAGGGGGACATTTAGAAGACTGGTAATAGGAAATCTGTCTGTGAATAGAGCCAAATCATCTGAAGTGATATGTACCATATAACTGAATGTACGTAGCTTGTTAAACAGACGTTATTAAAGGTTCTTGTTCTTGTGTGAGAGCTGTGTAATGTTACATTTGGTCCGTCTCTAATAGTTAACTGACTCTGTTCAGATAGTTGTGAAAGCACTTGAACAAGTAAATCATTGTTCTTCACACAGGGAGGCGGCGCCCGTTTTAACGCCATTAAAGTACATAGGCCTGTGATGAAAGATGAGATAAAAATACATGTTTTGATGTGGATAAAACGGCTCAGGCATTTCATCTTGAATGTCTCATCTAGAGTGTGTGTCGGAGCCGTCCGGTCCTCCATAACAGCATCTGTTCCTCAGCCTGTGATGACAAACACCGTCTGAAAGATCAAACGAAACGTCCAAAGACGAGGCTCTCTGCAGAGAAAAGTGGATAGGAAAGAAAACACATTCAGGACACTACCAGTAGGAGGACCTATCATGAACCGTTCAGGACACTACCAGTAGGAGGACCTATCATGAACCGTTCAGGACACTACCAGTAGGAGGACCTATCATGAACCGTTCAGGACTCTACCAGTAGGAAGACCTATCATGAACAGTTCAGGACACTACCAGTAGGAGGACCTATCATGAACCGTTCAGGACACTACTAGTAGGAGGATCTATCATGAACAGTTCAGGACTCTACCAGTAGGAAGATCTATCATGAACAGTTCAGGACACTACCAGTAGGAGGACCTATCATGAACAGTTCAGGACACTACCAGTAGGAGGACCTATCATGAACCGTTCAGGATACTACCAGTAGGAGGACCTATCATGAACCGTTCAGGACTCTACCAGCAGACAGATCTATCATGAACAGTTCAGGACTCTACCAGCGGACAGACCTATCATGAACAGTTGGAGTAGCTGCCTCCAAGTTTGCCCTTCTCGGTTGTTTGTCTTTTTGATACTGCATGTCCTTAGTTGAAACACCACTGTGAAAGTGACCTTTCAGCTCCCTCTCTCCTCCGACAGTTCCACTCGTTTCCTGGTGATTCAGTCCTGTAACATTCCCTGGAGTATCGATGCTCCTCAACCTTGATGCTTACTGTGAGCTAAGTGGACAACAATCTCCACTCACCAACCCCCCAACAGAACCCCCACTCACCAACCCCCCAAAAGAACCCCCACTCACCAACCCCCCAACAAAACCCCCACTCACCAACCCCCTAAAAGAACCCCCACTCACCAACCCCCCAACAGAACTCACACTCACCAACCCCCCCAACAGAACCCACACTCACCAACCCCCCAACAGAACCCACACTCACCAACTACCCAACTAAACCCCCACTCACCAATCCCCCAACAGAACCACCACTCACCAATCCCCCAACAGACCCACCACTCACCAATCCCCCGACTGAACCCCTACTCACCAATCCCCCGACAGAACCCCCACTCACCCATCCCCGACAGAACCCCCACTCACCAACCACCCGACTAAACCCCTACTCACCAATCCCCTGACAGAACCACCACTCATCAACCCCCAACAGAACCCCTACTCACCAACCACCCGACAGAACCCCTACTCACCAACCACCCGACAGAACCCCCACTCACCAATCCCCCGACAGAACCCCCACTCACCAACTACCCAACAGAACCCCTACTCACCAACCACCCGACAGAACCCCCACTCACCAATCCCCCGACAGAACCCCCACTCACCAACCCCCCGACAGAACCCCCACTCACCAATCCCCCGACAGAACCCCTACTCACCAATCCCCCGACAGAACCCCCACTCACCAACCACCCGACAGAACCCCCACTCACCAATCCCCCGACAGAACCCCCACTCACCAACCACCCGACAGAACCCCCACTCACCAATCCCCCGACAGAACCCCTACTCACCAATCCCCCGACAGAACCCCTACTCATCAACCCCCAACAGAACCCCCACTCACCAACTACCCAACAGAACCCCTACTCACCAACCACCCGACAGAACCCCTACTCACCAACCACCCGACAGAACCCCCACTCACCAATCCCCCGACAGAACCCCCACTCACCAACTACCCAACAGAACCCCTACTCACCAACCACCCGACAGAACCCCCACTCACCAATCCCCCGACAGAACCCCCACTCACCAACCACCCGACAGAACCCCCACTCACCAATCCCCCGACAGAACCCCTACTCACCAATCCCCCGACAGAACCCCCACTCACCAACCACCCGACAGAACCCCCACTCACCAATCCCCCGACAGAACCCCCACTCACCAACTACCCAACAGAACCCCTACTCACCAACCACCCGACAGAACCCCCACTCACCAATCCCCCGACAGAACCCCCACTCACCAACCACCCGACAGAACCCCCACTCACCAATCCCCTTACAGAACCCCTACTCACCAATCCCCCGACAGAACCCCCACTCACCAACCACCCGACAGAACCCCCACTCACCAATCCCCCGACATAGAGGGAAAGCTGTGTCTCTAAAAGTATGTATGTTGGATTTTGAGGCTGTTTGACGCATTTACACTCAACTGGGTTGCTGAATATGGGACCACTTACCCTGTTCAGCGAATCCTATCAAGATATAACAACCACCAGGTTCACTGAGTTTCTCTGGGCACTCAGTTGGATTGGATAATGCTAGATTGTCATTCGGATCCAACTTTTTCTTTCCCTGAATGACATGAGTCCTTTGACCCAGCAAAGTCAACTGTAACCAGCATCTCATCAGAAGTGATTTGAGGAACATGCCGTGTGTGTCTGTGTCTGTGTGTGTGTGTGTGTGTGTGTGTCTGAGTGCGGGTGTGTGTATGTGTCTGTGTGTCTGTCTTTCCTCCCCTCTCTACAATAGCGTTAACCCTGAGAGTGGGTTTCCAATCTGCCACAGAGTCTATTAACAGTCCATTTCAGTTACCATTGGCCTAATGGATGTTGACATCAAATCTACTCTACTTGTACATCTGGGGAGCAGACGGTCAGATGAGGTGAAACGTACGGCTGCTATTCCAAAGGATCCCGTTTTAGATTCTCTTCACTGGTGTGATGCCCATGCCCCATAGATGCTCACCTACGTCTCGGGAAGTTAGTGGAGTTTGTTGGAAAGTCGTGACTGAAATAGCAAAGGCCCCAATAACACCCGGAGTGTGTACTGAAAACGAAGTTGACCCTTCAGCCGTGACCTCTAACGTGTACATCCGTTCACAATGCCTTAGACCCACTCCAATCTGTTTATATCACTTATTCCCTTTTCAGTGTTTTAACACTTCTTCAGTTTCAACACTGAAGTGTTGTGTAATCCTTTGTTTTTGTCACATGGGTTCACCATGCAGAATGTGATTGGTTGTCCCCTGGATAGTGCAGGGATTATTAGAATGTGATTGGTCGTCCCCTGGATAGTGCAGGGATGATTAGGGTTCACCAGGCAGAATGTGATTGGTCGTCCCCTGGATAGTGCAGGGATTATTAGAATGTGATTGGTCGTCCCCTGGATAGTGCAGGGATGATTAGGGTTCCCCATGCAGAATGTGATTGGTCGTCCCCTAGATAGTACAGGGATTATTAGAATGTGATTGGTCGTCCCCTGGATAGTGCAGGGATGATTAGGGTTCACCATGCAGAATGTGATTGGTCGTCCCCTGGATAGCGCAGGGATGATTAGGGTTCACCATGCAGAATGTGATTGGTCGCCCCCTGGATAGTACAGGGATGATTAGGGTCCTTATGTAGAATGTGATTGGTCGTCCCTTAGATAGTACAGGGTTGATTAGGGTTCACCATGCAGAATGTGATTGGTCGTCCCCTGGATAGTGCAGGGTTGATTAGGGTTCACCATGCAGAATGTGATTGGTCGTCCCCTGGATAGTGCAGGGTTGATTAGGGTTCACCACGCAGAATGTGATTGGTCGTCCCCTGGATAGTACAGGGTTGATTAGGGTTCACCATGCAGAATGTGATTGGTCGTCCCCTGGATAGTGCAGGGATGATTAGGGTTCACCATGCAGAATGTGATTGGTCGTCCCCTAGATAGTACAGGGTTGATTAGGGTTCACCATGCAGAATGTGATTGGTCGTCCCCTGGATAGTACAGGGTTGATTAGGGTTCACCATGCAGAATGTGATTGGTCGTCCCCTGGATAGTACAGGGTTGATTAGGGTTCACCATGCAGAATGTGATTGGTCGTCCCCTGGATAGTACAGGGTTGATTAGGGTTCACCATGCAGAATTTGATTGGTCGTCCCCTGGATAGTACAGGGTTGATTAGGGTTCACCATGCAGAATGTGATTGGTCGTCCCCTGGATAGGCAGGGATGATTAGGGTTCACCATGCAGAATGTGATTGGTCATCACATGATCAAGGATGGTCAAGACTTCCACATCCTTATTCAATTATTATCTGAATAGTATTTATTACCAATGTTTTGAATGTCAGTATGTGTGGATTAAAACCTAACCTCAATTTACCTTAGAAAGACATGGTAGTTCTATAAAGAACAAGAACAGAGAAATATACAGACAAATATCCTTTTTCCAAAGGAAAGTCACAGCGGTGTTCTGAGAAAGCACAACAAACATACTTCTCATCTCTGATGATCAAATGACCATGTAGGTACACTACATGACCAAAAGTATTTCAACCACTGCTTGATGACCATCTCATTCCAAAATCATGAGCATTAATACGGAGTTGGTCCCAGCCTCCACTCTTCTGGGAAGACTTTCCTCTGGATGTTGGAACATGGCTGTTGGGGACATGTTTCTGTTCAAATTCAAGAGGATTAGTGAGGTCGGGCACTGATTTTGGACGATTAGTCCTGGCTCGCAGTTGGTGTTCCAATTCTTTCCAAAGGTGTTCAATGGGGTTGAGGTCAGGGCTCTGCATCTCAGTGGTCTAAGGCTCGGCATCTCAGTGGTCTAAGACACTGCATCATAGTGGTCTAAGATACTGCTTCTCAGTGGTCTAAGACACTGCATCTCAGTGGTCTAAGACACTGCATCTCAGTGGTCTAAGACACTGCATCTCAGTGGTTTGAGACACTGCAACTCAGTGGTCTAAGGCTCTGCATCTCAGTGGTCAAAGACACTGCATCTCAGTGGTCTAAGACACTGCATCTCAGGGGTCTAAGACACTGCATCTCAGTGGTCTAAGACACTGCATCTCAGGGGTCTAAGACACTGCATCTCAGTGGTCTGAGACACTGCATCTCATCGGTCTAAGACACTGCATCTCAGTGGTCTGAGAAACTGCATCTCAGTGGTCTGAGAAACTGCATCTCAGTGGTCTAAGACACTGCATCGCAGTTGTCTAAGACACTGCATCCCAGTGGTCTAAGACACTGCATCTCAGTGGTCTAAGACACTGCATCTCAGTGGTCTAAGACAATGCATCTCAGTGGTCTGAAACACTGCATCTCAGTGGTCTAAGACACTGCATCTCAGTGGTCTAAGACACTGCATCTCAGTGGTCTAAGACAATGCATCTCAGTGGTCTGAGACACTGCATCTCAGTGGTCTAAGACACTGCATCTCAGTGGTCTAAGACACTGCATCTCAGTGGTCTAAGACACTGCATCTCAGAGGTGTCACTGCATCTCAGAGGTGTCACTGCATCTCAGAGGTGTCACTGCAGTACCTGGTTTGATTCCAGGCTGCATCACAGCCCGCTGTGTTTGGGATTCCCATAGTGTGGCACACAGTTGGCCCAGCGTCGCCGGGGTAGGCCCTCATTGTAAATAAGAGTTTGTTCTTAACTGACTTGCCTAGTTAAATAAAAAAAATTGCAAATATTAAACCCTTTGGTGAAGACAACGAAGGTTTTTACCAGGTAGATTGTCTTTGATGGCTTGTTGCCTCTGTGCTGTACGTCTCATTGCTGTTGTCTGTGATAATAAGGACGTTTCTTTCTGATTACAAACCACAGCAATATGTTTATTGGTGCAGTGATCACTGTTGTGGGGGTTATTTTGATTACGTAATTTAAAAATCTGGTAAAAGCATCAATTTGATTAGGCTTTTATCAACGACCAATACCTCTGTCCACAGATGAGGAATTTCATTTCTAGTCTATCACCATGACAACTGTCTTTCAGCCAGGAGTTTATTCAGCACTCTAAACTGTCCCTGGAAAGCTTAGTATATGTTTACCACTGGGCTGATTCTGACCAAATGAAACTACTGAAAAGGCTGTCTGTTAGTACCCAGACCCCGTCACCGATCAGGAAATAAAAGAAACCTAATTATGAGTAACATTCACCCTGAATTTTCTAATTAGATCTGCCGATATTCCATGAACAAGATTTCATTTCGATTTGGGTCCGTCTCATTCAACCGATCCCATTCAATGTTTGTATTCATTCTGTGGATTCTGAAGTCGATTGTGGTCCGTTCTAATACACTTCCTGCATTCACCAATGTTATTTAAAATATTTATTTAATCTAACTTTATGAATAAGGAGTAATACAAAATACAAGCTAATAAATCTGGTGGTAGGTAGCTTAGCAGTTAAGAGCATTGGACCAGTAACCAAAAGGTCGCTGGTTTGAATCCCAGAGCCAACTGGGTGAAGAAACAAAAGTCTATAGATGTGCCCTTGAGCAAGGCACTTAACGCTAATTTGTCCTGTAAGTCACTCTGGATAAGAGTGCCGGTTAAATGACAAAAACAGGAAATTATGTAAAAATCCACAGACAGAAGCTTTGAAAGTCATGTGGGGCCATACAGTCTACATCCCTGTACAAGGAACATCACAGCAGAACACTAAAGACTAAATGTTCTCCATGTTGCCTCTGCAATTTGGAGCCAATTTGTTGTGGCTGCAGCTTCACTGCTTTAGTCATGAATTCTCCGTCAGGGAGGGGGAGAACCAGGACGACTGGAACAGTATCTGCAACTGACACAATGGATTCACAGACTGTCCAAGACATGTCACTCCTTCCCTGCATGTCTCCCATGGATATCTGCCCGGTCCCAGGGGACAAGTCATTTACCCACTCCTCTCCCATCTCTGCACTGAGCTGCCAGTCAGAATGAGTGACAAGTCATTTACCCACTCCTCTCCCATCTCTGCACTGAGCTGCCAGTCAGAATGAGTGACAAGTCATTTACCCACTCCTCTCCCATCTCTGCACTGAGCTGCCAGTCAGAATGAGTGACAAGGCAAGTTCAATTGGTGGCCATTTTCTTGTCAGGTTGATGAGGAGAAGTAATTACATGTCTGTTTGCTCAAATAAAAACTGTTGTCAGTGAAAAGGGAAAACAATACACGTTTGTAATATTTCTAAGTTAAAGTATTGAGTTAAAAAATCATCCATTCCACACTGCTATAGATATTAAAAACGAACAGACAAACAGAGAAATAAAAAGACTCCCCCTTCTTATCACGCCCTCTCTCTACAATCATCTCTCTCACCCTCTCTACTACTCTCTCTACAATCCTCTCTATCACCCTCTCTCTCTCTACAATCATCTCTCTCACCCTCTCTACTACTCTCTCTACAATCCTCTCTATCACCCTGTCTACTACACTCTCTCTACAATCATCTCTCTCACCCTCTCTACTACTCTCTCTACAATCCTCTCTATCACCCTGTCTACTACACTCTCTCTACAATCATCTCTCTCACCCTCTCTACTACTCTCTCTAAAATCCTCTCTATCACCCTCTCTCTCTCTACAATCATCTCTATCACCCTCTCTACTACTCTCTCTCTACAATCCTCTCTCTCACCCTGTCTACTACTCTCTCTACAATCCTCTCTATCACCCTCTCTACTACTCTCTCTACAATCCTCTCTACCAACCTCTCTACTACACTCTCTCTACAATCCTCTCTATCACCCTCTCTACTACTCTCTCTACAATCCTCTCTATCACCCTCTCTCTCTCTACAATCCTCTCTATCACCCTCTCTACTACTCTCTCTACAATCCTCTCTATCTCCCTCTCTACTACTCTCTCTACAATCCTCTCTATCACCCTCTCTACTACTCTCTCTACAATCCTCTCTACCAACCTCTCTACTACACTCTCTCTACAATCCTCTCTATCACCCTCTCTACTACTCTCTCTACAATCCTCTCTACCAACCTCTCTACTACTCTCTCTCTACAATCCTCTCTATCACCCTCTCTACTACTCTCTCTCTACAATCCTCTCTATCACCCTCTCTACTACTCTCTCTACAATCCTCTCTATCACCCTCTCTACTACTCTCTCTACAATCCTCTCTATCACCCTCTCTACTACTCTCTCTCTACAATCCTCTCTATCACCCTCTCTACTACTCTCTCTCTACAATCCTCTCTACCAACCTCTCTCCTCTCTCTCTCTACAATCCTCTCTATCACCCTCTCTACTACCCTCTCTATAATCCTCTCTACCACCCTCTCTACTACTCTCTCTACAATCCTCTCTATCACCCTCTCTACTACTCTCTCTCTACAATCCTCTCTATCACCCTCTCTACTACTCTCTCTCTACAATCCTCTCTATCACCCTCTCTACTACTCTCTCTACTATCCTCTCTACCACCCTCTCTACTACTCTCTCTCTACAATCCTCTCTATCACCCTCTCTACTACTCTCTCTCTACAATCCTCTCTATCACCCTCTCTACTACTCTCTCTACAATCCTCTCTATCACCCTCTCTACTACTCTCTCTCTACAATCCTCTCTATCGCCCTCTCTACTACTCTCTCTACAATCCTCTCTATCACCCTCTCTACTACTCTCTCTACAATCCTCTCTATCACCCTCTCTACTACTCTCACTCTACAATCCTCTCTACCAACCTCTCTCCTCTCTCTGTCTACAATCCTCACTATCACCCTCTCTCCTCTCTCTGTCTACAATCCTCTCTATCACCCTCTCTACTACTCTCTCTCTACAATCCTCTATCACCCTCTCTACTACTCTCTCTACAATCCTCTCTATCACCCTCTCTACTACTCTCTCTACAATCCTCTCAATCACCCTCTCTACTACTCTCTCTCTACAATCCTCTCTACCAACCTCTCTCCTCTCTCTGTCTACAATCCTCTCTATCACCCTCTCTACTACTCTCTCTCTACAATCCTCTACATCACCCTCTCTACTACTCTCTCTACAATCCTCTCTATCACCCTCTCTACTACTCTCTCTCTACAATCCTCTCTATCACCCTCTCTACTACTCTCTCTCTACAATCCTCTATACCAACCTCTCTACTACTCTCTCTCTACAATCCTCTCTACCAACCTCTCTACTACTCTCTCTCTACTACTCTCTCTCTACCAACCTCTCTACTACTCTCTCTCTACAACCCTCTCTACTACTTTCTCTCTACAATCCTCTCTACTACTCTCTCTCTACAACCCTCTCTCTACTACCCTCTCTCTACTACCCTCTCTCTATCACCCTCTCTACTACCCTCTCTCTACTACCCTCTCTCTACTACCCTCTCTCTATCACCCTCTCTACTACCCACTCTCTACTACCCTCTCTCTACTACCCTCTCTCTACAACCCTCTCTCTACTACCCTCTCTCTACCACCCTCTCTCTACCACCCTCTCTCTACTACCCTCTCTCTACAACCCTCTCTCTACTACCCTCTCTCTATCACCCGCTCTACTACCCTCTCTCTACAACCCTCTCTCTTCTACCCTCTCTCTACTACCCTCTCTCTACAACCCTCTCTCTACTACCCTCTCTCTATCACCCTCTCTACTACCCTCTCTCTACTAACCTCTCTCTACCACCCGCTCTCCCCTCACTACCACCCTCTCACTACCACCCTCTCTCTACCACCCTCTCTCTACTACCCTTTCTCTACTACCCTCTCTCTATCACCCGCTCTACTACCCTCTCTCTACCACCCTCTCTCCCCTCACTACCACCCTCTCTCTACCACCCTATCTCTACTACCCTCTCTCTACCACCCTCTCTCTACCACCCTCTCACTACCACCCTCTCTCTACCACCCTGTCTCTACTACCCTCTCTCTACCACCCTCTCTCCCCTCACCACCACCCTCTCTCTACCACCCTCTCTATACTACCCTCTCTCTTCCACCCTCTCTCTACCACCCACTCTACCACCCTCTCTCTACAACCCTCTCTCTTCTACCATCTCTCTACTACCCTCTCTCTATCACCCTCTCTACTACTCTCTCTCTACTAACCTCTCTCTACCACCCGCTCTCCCCTCACTACCACCCTATCACTATCACCCTCTCTCTACCACCCTCTCTCTACTACCCTTTCTCTACTACCCTCTCTCTACAACCCTCTCTCTATCACCCACCGTACTACCCTCTCTCTACCACCCTCTCTCCCCTCACTACCATCCTCTCTCTATCACCCTCTCTCTACTACCCTCTCTCTACCACCCTCTCTCTACCACCCTCTCACTACCACCCTCTCTCTACCACCCTCTCTCTACTACCCTCTCTCTACCACCCTCTCTCCCCTCACTACCACCCTCTCTCTACCACCCTCTCTCTACTACCCTCTCTCTACCACCCTCTCTCTACCACCCTCTCTCTACTACTCTCTCTCTACCACCCTCTCTCTACTACCCTCTCTCTACCACCCTCTCTCTACCATCCTCTCTCTACCACCCTCTCTCTACCACCCTCTCTCTGTCAATCGCTCTCTGCTACCCTCTCCCCTTTCTCTACCACCCTCTCTCTAGGGTAGGGAAGAGAGGGTAGGGGGGAGAAGGTAGGAGGAGAGGGTAGGCGAGAGGATGGGGGGATGGTGGGGAATAGAGGGTAGAGACTAGGTGTGGTTGATGGAATGTGGAGGTAGAGAGGAATGAGAGGAATGTGTTGGAGGTAGAGAGGAATGTGTTGGAGGTAGACAAGAAGACAGAGTGACAGAGGGGAGAGTTTGAAAGAGAAAGAGGCAGCAAGTAGGGGAGAGATGAAAGAATGAAGGTAGGGAGAAGAGGAACGTGATGGTGATAGAGGACGTTCTGTATCTTCAGACGTTAAGTAGTTCCAGGGACAGAAGCTCATGTATTGAATGGGGGTTTACAATACATCTGGTGATCTACAGCTGCAACACATGTAAAGATGGAGCTGTGAAAACAGCCCGGTAACTGTAAGTGCCCAAGCCTGTATACTAGAGAGTGATGTAAAACAAGAGGGGGAAGTAGAGGCTGAACCTGGAGTCAGTTATATGAAATGAACTGTCAACAAGAGGGGGAAGTAGAGGCTGAACCTGGAGCCAGTTATATGAAATGAACTGTCAACAAGAGGGGAAAGCTGAGGCTGAACCTAGAGTCAGTTATATGAAATGAACTGTCAACAAGAGGGGGAAGCTGAGGCTGAACCTAGAGTCAGTTATGTGAAATGTCAACAAGATGGGAAAGCTGAGGCTGAACCTAGAGTCAGTTATATGAAATGAACTGTCACCAAGAGGGGAAAGCTGAGGCTGAACCTAGAGTCAGTTGTATGAAATGAACTGTCAACAAGAGGGGAAAGCTGAGGCTGAACCTAGAGTCAGTTATATGAAATGAACTGTCAACAAGAGGGGGAAGTAGAGGCTGAAACTAGAGTCAGTTATATGAAATGAACTGTCAACAGAGGCTGAAACTAGATTCAGTTATATTAAATGAACTGTCATCAGAGGCTGAACCTAGAGTCAGTTATATTAAATGAACTGTCATCAGAGGCTGAAACTAGAGTCAGTTATATTAAATGAACTGTCATCAGAGGCTGAAACTAGAGTCAGTTATATTAAATGAACTGTCATCAGAGGCTGAACCTAGAGTCAGTTATATTAAATGAACTGTCATCAGAGGCTGAACCTACAGTCAGTTATATTAAATGAACTGTCATCAGAGGCTGAACCTAGAGTCAGTTATATTAAATGAACTGTCAACAGAGGCTGAAACTAGAGTCAGTTATATGAAATGGCAACAAGATGGGAAAGCATAGGCTGAACTCTATGGTGTGTGTGTGTGTGTGTGTGTGTGTGTGTGTGTGTGTGTGTGTGTGTGTGTGTGTGTGTGTGTGTGTGTGTGTGTGTGTGTGTGTGTGTGTGTGTGTGTGTGTGCATGGGTCGCAGCTAAGTGGAGGAGGACAGGAGGGAGAGGTGATGTGCCGTGGACCATGTCACAGTCCCTGAGCAACGCAGGAGTACAGCAGCTTCACAACTCATAGAGCCCCAATGAGGCCTCAAGGATACAGTTCAGTAGTATACCAACCACACGTCCCTTTCAAAGTCAATAACAGATCAGCATAACAGCTGCAGTACTGTTCAGTAGTATACCAACCACACGTCCCTTTCAAAGTCAATAACAGATCAGCATAACAGCTGCAGTACTGTTCAGTAGTATACCAACCACACGTCCCTTTCAAAGTCAATAACAGATCAGAATAACAGCTGCAGTACTGTTCAGTAGTATACCAACCACACGTCCCTTTCAAAGTCAATAACAGATCAGAATAACAGCTGCAGTACTGTTCAGTAGTATACCAACCACACGTCCCTTTCAAAGTCAATAACAGATCAGAATAACAGCTGCAGTACTGTTCAGTAGTATACCAACCACACGTCCCTTTCAAAGTCAATAACAGATCAGCATAACAGCTGCAGTACTGTTCAGTAGTATACCAACCACACGTCCCTTTCAAAGTCAATAACAGATCAGAATAACAGCTGCAGTACTGTTCAGTAGTATACCAACCACACGTCCCTTTCAAAGTCAATAACAGATCAGAATAACAGCTGCAGTACTGTTCAGTAGTATACCAACCACACGTTCCTTTCAAAGTCAATAACAGATCAGAATAACAGCTGCAGTACTGTTCAGTAGTATACCAACCACACGTCCCTTTCAAAGTCAATAACAGCTGCAGTACTGTTCAGTAGTATACCAACCACACGTCCCTTTCAAAGTCAATAACAGATCAGAATAACAGCTGCAGTACTGTTCAGTAGTATACCAACCACACGTCCCTTTCAAAGTCAATAACAGATCAGAATAACAGCTGCAGTACAGTTCAGTAGTATACCAACCACACGTCCCTTTCAAAGTCAATAACAGATCAGAATAACAGCTGCAGTACTGTTCAGTAGTATACCAACCACACGTCCCTTTCAAAGTCAATAACAGATCAGCATAACAGCTGCAGTACTGTTCAGTAGTATACCAACCACACGTCCCTTTCAAAGTCAATAACAGATCAGAATAACAGCTGCAGTACTGTTCAGTAGTATACCAACCACACGTCCCTTTCAAAGTCAATAACAGATCAGCATAACAGCTGCAGTACTGTTCAGTAGTATACCAACCACACGTCCCTTTCAAAGTCAATAACAGATCAGCATAACAGCTGCAGTACTGTTCAGTAGTATACCAACCACACGTCCCTTTCAAAGTCAATAACAGATCAGAATAACAGCTGCAGTACTGTTCAGTAGTATACCAACCACACGTCCCTTTCAAAGTCAATAACAGCTGCAGTACTGTTCAGTAGTATACCAACCACACGTCCCTTTCAAAGTCAATAACAGCTGCAGTACTGTTCAGTAGTATACCAACCACACGTCCCTTTCAAAGTCAATAACAGATCAGCATAACAGCTGCAGTACTGTTCAGTAGTATACCAACCACACGTCCCTTTCAAAGTCAATAACAGATCAGCATAACAGCTGCAGTACTGTTCAGTAGTATACCAACCACACGTCCCTTTCAAAGTCAATAACAGATCAGCATAACAGCTGCAGTACTGTTCAGTAGTATACCAACCACACGTCCCTTTCAAAGTCAATAACAGATCAGCATAACAGCTGCAGTACTACGAAGGAATTACTTCCATGGGAAAAACTGTTCAAGGTTTTAACAGGACTTTGTAATTGGGGGATGTTTTTATCATTCTGTCAACTATCTACTATATCTGCTCTGAGCATTTGTCCTGTCGCCTGTAAGTTTAATGTCCCGGAGTATTGTGTTGTGCTTGACACTCGTTACTGTGTGTGTGTGTGTGTGTGTGTGTGTGTGTGGAATTTTAATTGATGACGGCCTCTCTTTTAAATTGCATATTCAACAACTTACAAAAAAATTGAATCTGAAATTGGGATTTTATTTTAGGAATAAGGCCTGTTTTTCTTTTGAAGCCAGAAGGAGGCTAGTATCAGCTACATTTATGCCTTTACTAGACTATGGGGATATTTTATATATGAATGCTTCCACTCAGTGTTTGAGATCAATTGACACTCTTTACCATGGCACTTTGAGATTTATTTTAAACTGCAAAACCCTTACGCACCACTGCACTTTGTATACCAGGGTTGGCTGGCCGTCTCTAGTCACTCGTAGGCTCAGTCACTGGTATACTTTTATTTACAAAGCCAGTTTGGGTTTACTACCTTCTTATTTGTGCATTTTTATTGTTCAGAAATGTGGTGGGTACTCTCTTCGTTCGCTGGACTTTATCCTGCTAACTTTTCCCAATGTCTGAACTGAATTTGGTAAAAGGGCTTTTATGTACTCTGCACCATCGTCTTGGAACGCCTTACAATATACTTTTAAACTGGAAGAACTTGTCCCGATTGGTATTTTTAAATCACTGATGAAGGATTTTGAGGCTGATTCACTGACCTGTCAATGTTTTTAATTAGCTGTTTTATACTCTTGTGAATTCAATGGTTTTTACTGGATTACTTGTAGTTTTTCATGTTGTCTGTCTGTCATTTTTTGTAATGACTTGGTGCTGCCTGTCTTGGCCAGGACACTCTTGAAAAATAGATTTTAATCTCAATGAGCCCTTCCTGGTTAAATAAAGGTTTTTAAAAAATGGGGGGAAAAATGCATTGCCTGGTCGTCCCTGGTAACGAGATGTTGTAGTGAACCTGGGGCTCAAGCCTTGGATTGAAGGCCATTCAGGCCGAAATGGAAGCCTGTTTGTATGTCCCAATAAATACTCAGATCAAAGCAGAATCAGAGCTATTGTTTCTATATCTCCCTGAATAGTCAGCTGTTGAAGTGTCCTGGAACAAGGAATGGTTTTTAAACTTTTTTTTAAAACTTGGGGCTCCCTTTAATCTTACAGGTGAATGTTGGTGATGTTGTTTATCCTGTATCCCTTTGCCCACGTCTTCATGGCATTCTGTACCCGCTACAAAGGCATAGGCAGAGATAGGACCACCTGGGAGCTCAATTCTGGGATCCAGTTTAAAAACAGGATGTTTTAATACCTGGCATGAAAATGCAAAACAGCTCATTTGGAAAAGATGTATATTAAAATGTCATCACGCCAAAGCACATTGAACTGTTACGTATTCACCTGCTCATGCATTATACTGTTATTAACGGCACTGGCCCATGTGATCTGAGTTTAGGTATTAACTACACATGGTTTAGGTTACATTTAGTCATTAAATCAAATCAAATCAAATCAATTTTTATTTTGTCACATACACATGGTTAGCAGATGTTAATGCGAGTGTAGCGAAATGCTTGTGCTTCTAGTTCCGACAATGCAGTAATAACCAACAAGTTATCTAACTAACAATTCCAAAACTACTGTCTTATACACAGTGTAAGGGGATAAAGAATATGTACATAAGGATATATGAATGAGTGATGGTACAGAGCAGCATAGGCAAGATACAGTAGATGATATCGAGTACAGTATATACATATGAGATGAGTATGTAAACAAAGTGGCATAGTTAAAGTGGCTAGTGATACATGTATTACATAAGGATGCAGTCGATGATATAGAGTACAGTATATACGTATGCATATGAGATGAATAATGTAGGGTAAGTAACATTATATAAGGTAGCATTGTTTAAAGTGGCTAGTGATATATTTACATCATTTCCCATCACTTCCCATTATTAAAGTGGCTGGAGTTGAGTCAGTGTCATTGTCAGTGTGTTGTTAACTCAGCTATCTAAGGTTAGGCGTCACACCCTGGTCTGTTTCACCTGTCCTTGTGCTTGTCTTCACCCTCCCTCCAGGTGTCGCCCATCTTCCCCATTATTATCCCCTGTGTATTTATACCTGTGTTCTCTGTTTGTCCGCTGCTAGCTTATCTTGTTTGCCAAGTCTACCAGTGTTTTTGACCTCAGCTCCCGCGTTTCCTAGTCTCTCCGTTTTCTCGCCCTCCTGGTTGTGACCCTTGCCTGTCCTGACTCTGAGCCTGCTTGCCTGCCTGACCCTGGGGTCTGCCTGCCACCCGGTACCATTGCCCCGCCTCTGGTTTATTGACCCCTGCCTGCCTTGACCTGTCTATTGCCTGCCCCTGTTGGAATATTAAACCATTGTCAATTTGACGTGTCAGCATCTGGGTCTTACCTTGATTCCTGATATTAGGGTTAAGTTTAGGCATTAACCATTTACAGTAAATGTGTAACCTTAAGATAAGGGTTAAGGTTTGGGATAGGCTTAAAAAAAATAATCTCAGAAATAACTTTCTATCGCTGGATTCAAACATGATGCTTAGACCCATCTAATCAATGACACAGTCGTCAGTTTGGATCGATTGTTCTGTCAAAAGAGACATGGTTTTGCTAATGGAAAAGGTATTTTTTGACAACGTGACAGTTAAAGGGGAATGATGATGGAAGGGTACATACTGACAATGAGGAGGAAAGAATGGAGGTGGTTGTGACCCAGTGTCACACCCTGACCATAGTTTGCTTTGTATGTTTCTATGTTTTGTTTGGTCAGGGTGTGATCTGAGTGGGCATTCTATGTTGGATGTCTTGTTTGTCTGTTTCTGTGTTTGGGCCTGATATGGTTCTCAATCAGAGGCAGGTGTTAGTCATTGTCTCTGATTGGGAACCATATTTAAGTAGCTTGTTTAGTGTTGGGTTTTGTGGGTGATTGTTCCTGTCTTTGTGTTTGTTACACCCGATAGGGCTGTTTTCGGTATATTGTTCTATTGTCATCTTTATTAAAGATGTATCAAAATAACCACGCTGCGTTTTGGTCCGCCTCTCCTTCAACAGAAGAAAGCCGTGACACCCAGAAGATCTTGACCATTTATTTGGGGATTGGTCTTATGTCAGAAGATTTTGGAGAGAGTTAGAAGATTTTATTTGAAAAGAAACAACTATTAACGTTAATCTGAGAGACTGTTGTTGTGTTTTATTTTGATCCAAATGATATGGATCCTGATTTAACTTTCACTGTTCATTTGTTTTTATCTTTCCATAAAATGAAGTGGGTGGAGAACCAACCCCTCTTCACATTCTTTAAGAGAGAATTGAAATCAGTTAAATGTAAAAACAAAAAAGAAGTACGGACCATAAAACGTTTTGACAAATTGAAAATGTATCTTGATATGTAATATGTAATACCAATGTACTCTCGTTTGTATATTTCTGCTTTTGTATTTGTTGTGTTCACAATAAAATAAAATAAATAATCATCATAAAAATGTTATAATTATAAAGAAAAAATTAACAACGAAAAACTTTAAGAAAGAGGGGAGGGGCTTTTGGTTTCTGTGCAGAGATCTGAGAATCACACCTTTAACTGTTTGATTGGTCGATAGCTTGGGCCTATAGGGTTCTATCTGCAAAAAGATGACTCACAGATCATTGCCAATGTTTCATTGGCTGTAGAGTTCGGAAACCTCATTGGTTTTTAATGGTGTCGTCGATTTATGTATTGTATTCTATTGAACTTAACCACATGAATTGGTGTATTTAGATACTATACAGGGAGAGAATATTGAATAGAACAAGGCTGTGTCAATAACTACATTTTCAACAATATGCTTATAGTCCCAACCTCTTGTGGTATTAACCTGCAAACCTGCTCCGATTGAAATGTATTTGGGAAAGGGGGATACCTAGTCAGTTGTACAACAATATTAAGATGGGCAAAAGAACACAGACACTGGACAGAGGAAGATTGAAAAAAAGTGTTATGGACAGATTAATCTATGTTTGAGGTTTTCGGATCCCAAAGAAGAACATTCGTGAGATGCAGATTAAATACAAAGACGTGAAGCATGGTGGAGGCAATGTGATGGTCTGGGGTGCTTTGGTGGTGGTAAAGTGGGAGATTTGTACAGGGTTAAATGGATCTTGAAGAAGGAAGGCTACCATTCTATTTTGCAACGCCATGCCATACCCTGTGCATAATTAGAGCCAATTTCCTCGTACAACAGGACGATGACCCAAAGCACAGCTCCAAACTATGCAAGAACTATTTAGGGAAGAAGCAGTCAGCTAGTATTCTGTCTATAATGGAGTGGCCAGCATAGCCTCCTGATCTCAACCCTATTGAGCTGTTGTGTGAGCAGCTTGACCTTATGGTATGTAAAAAGTGCCCATCAAGCCAATCCAATTTGTGGGAGGTGCTTCAGGAAGCATGTGGTGAAATCTCTTCAGATTACCTCAACAAATTGACAACTAGAAGGCCGAAGGTCTGCAAGGCTATAATTGCTGCAAATGGAGGATTCTTTGACGAAAGCCTGACACAATTACTAAAAATCTATGTTTTTGACCTTGTCAACGTATTGACTATATTTCCTATTCATTTTGCAACTCATTTCATGTATGTTTTCATGGAAAACAAGGACATTTCTAAGTGACCCCAAACGTTTGAACGGTAGTATAGCTCCACATTGACGTGACAGAGGAAAGAAAGGTAAACTAAGGATGTAATGGAATGATGAAAACACTAAAGCGACAGTTATTATTGTATGTGGGTTTTACTGACGGTGGCTACCGATAGTGGCTAATATTTAAAATGATACACGTTGTTTTATAAACCTGAGAAGTCTGGGCATAAAACATTCTAGAGCGTATAAATGAAGTCGGTAGGCTCTCCATTCTGTGATTGGTGCATATGGCTACAGACGCCTGTAGCTTTGGGTCTTGGGTTTCATCCCTGTAAGTTCTAATGCCACCCAACTGTACTGTGGGGAAGTTGATATGTTGATACGCTTCACTTTGCTGCCATACGACTAGTTTCACATGTGTCTCCAACGATCACGAGGTCAAATAGATCTGAAACAATTGTCATGTATATTTCCACTCCCCTTATCCAAATTGAATACTCATGTACGTCTTATCAATAGCGCTTATCAATTTTATAAATTACAGTGGAGGGGGATATTTCTATCAGAAACAAGATGCTTTTTTCACTTGGAACCAGAAGGTTCACTCGACCTTATTCATGGTTTTCTTGCGGGTAAAAGGTGGTGGTGTTATGAGGGAATTAAGTCCAGGTCCGAATACAGCGTATCTGTAGACACACCTCCACCACATCTCCATGTATTATATTTCCCCCGTGCTGAAGGTCAAGGTGAGAACACAGCGTATCTGTAGACACACCTCCACCACATCTCCATGTATTATATTTCCCCCGTGCTGAAGGTCAAGGTGAGAACACAGCGTATCTGTAGACACACCTCCACCACATCTCCATGTATTATATTTCCCCCGTGCTGAAGGTCAAGGTGAGAACACAGCGTATCTGTAGACACACCTCCACCACATCTCCATGTATTATATTTCCCCCGTGCTGAAGGTCAAGGTGAGAACACAGCGTATCTGTAGACACACCTCCACCACATCTCCATGTATTATATTTCCCCCGTGCTGAAGGTCAAGGTGAGAACACAGCGTATCTGTAGACACACCTCCACCACATCTCCATGTATTATATTTCCCCCGTGCTGAAGGTCAAGGTGAGAACACAGCGTATCTGTAGACACACCTCCACCACATCTCCATGTATTATATTTCCCCCGTGCTGAAGGTCAAGGTGAGAACACAGCGTATCTGTAGACACACCTCCACCACATCTCCATGTATTATATTTCCCCCGTGCTGAAGGTCAAGGTGAGAACACAGCGTATCTGTAGACACACCTCCACCACACCTCCATGTATTATATTTCCCCCGTGCTGAAGGTCAAGGTGAGAACACAGCGTATATGTAGACACACCTCCACCACACCTCCATGTATTATATTTCCCCCGTGCTGAAGGTCAAGGTGAGAACACAGCGTATCTGTAGACACACCTCCACCACACCTCCATGTATTATATTTCCCCCGTACTGAAGGTCAAGGTGAGAACACAGCGTATATGTAGACACACCTCCACCACACCTCCATGTATTATATTTCCCCCATGCTGAAGGTGCTGAAGGTCAAGGTGAGAACACGTGTAGACAGAAAAGTGCATAAAAAGGGTATTACGTTCCGTTTACGGGCTCTAGTCTGAAACTGTAGTCTGAAACTGTAGTCTGAAACTGTAGTCTGAAACTGTAGTCTGAAACTGTAGTCTAAAACTGTAGTCTGAAACTGGAGTCTGAAACTGGGAGTCTGAAACTGGAGTCTGAAACTGGAGTCTGAAACTGGAGTCTGAAACTCTAGTCTGAAACTCTAGTCTGAAACTCTAGTCTAAAACTCTAGTCTGAAACTGTAGTCTGAAACTCGAGTCTGAAACTCGAGTCTGAAATCCCTGCAAACTGCTTTCAGCTCAAACTACTATGCAACTGATCAGCAATGCAGAGTTATTTGAGCCACAAAACGACAAGAAAAATTATCAACAACCTGCATCTCATCTCTCATATCAGAGTCGCTCATTGTACAGAAAATACCCAAACACAGTAGACTACCACTGGATCAGTGGCTCCTGGTGTCAACGGAACAATGACTTCTACAAGAGAGTGATGCAATGCAGGATTGAATATGACTACATTCAGGTACCAGAAAATAAGCTGTGTCGTGTTCCTCTCGCTGCGCTCATTACTCCACCGTGACCAAGCGGAGAGACGAATGCAATCTGTATGGAAATGCACTCTGCATACTATTCAAAATGAAGGCTGTTGGGTATTGGGTAAAAACCAGCCTGAATACTACTCAACATGAAGGCTGTGGGTATTGGGTAAAAACCAGCCTGAATACTACTCAACATGAAGGCTGTGGGTATTGGGTAAAAACCAGCCTGAATACTACTCAACATGAAGGCTGTGGGTATTGGGTAAAAACCAGCCTGAATACTACTCAACATGAAGGCTGTGGGTATTGGGTAAAAACCAGCCTGAATACTACTAAATGTAAGAAATAGCATACAAAAAACAAAACACTGCATAGTTGCTTAGGAGCTAGAAGCAGAGCTGCCATGTCTGTCAGCGCATCTATGAAACTACCCCAAAATACCAGAAACTACCCCAAACAGCTACCTGCAAAATGTCAGATACAACCCCAAACAGCAACCCCCAAATACCAGAATAAACCCCAAACAGCAACACTAAAATACCAGAAACCATAGCTGCGGGAAGTAGGGGTTCACCCCCAGATAAATCACAATGAAAAAAATATGAATGTAACGAGCAGAGAGAAATACTCGACAGCTTCCACAGAATAGAAGAAACCACCAGAAACAGCTACCACAGAATAGAAGAAACCCCCAGAAACAGCTACCCCAACATAGAAGAAACCACCAGAAACAGATACCCCAGAATAGAAGAAACCACCAGAAACAGCTACCCCAGTATAGAAGAAACCACCAGAAACAGCTACCCCAGAATAGAAGAAACCACCAGAAACAGCTACCACAGAATAGAAGAAACCACCAGAAACAGCTACCACAGAATAGAAGAAACCACCAGAAACAGCTACCCCAACATAGAAGAAACCACCAGAAACAACTACACCAACATAGAAGAAACCACCAGAAACAGCTACCACAGAATAGAAGAAACCACCAGAAACAGCTACCCCAGAATAGAAGAAACCACCAGAAACAGCTACCACAGAATAGAAGAAACCACCAGAAACAGCTACTCCAACATAGAAGAAACCACCAGAAACAGCTACCCCAGAATAGAAGAAACCACCAGAAACAGCTACCCCAACATAGAAGAAACCACCAGAAACAGCTACCCCAACATAGAAAAAACCACCAGAAACAGCTACCCCAACATAGAAGAACCACCAGAAACAGCTACCCCAACATAGAAGAAACCACCAGAAACAGCTACCCCAACATAGAAGAACCACCAGAAACAGCTACCCCAACATAGAAGAAACCACCAGAAACAGCTACCCCAAAATAGAAGAAAACAGAAACAGCTACCCCAGAATAGAAGAAACCACCAGAAACAGCTACCCCAACATAGAATAAACCACCAGAAACAGCTACCCAACATAGAAGAACCACCGGAAACAGCTACCCCCACATAGAAGAAACCACCAGAAACAGCTACCCCAACATAGAAGAAACCGCCAGAAACAGCTACCCCAACATAGAAGAAACCGCCAGAAACAGCTACCCCAACATAGAAGAAACCACCAGAAACAGCTACCCCAACATAGAATAAACCACTAGAAACAGCTACCCCAACATAGAAGAAACCACTAGAAACAGCTACCCCAACATAGAAGAAACCACCAGAAACAGCTACCCCAACATAGAAGAAACCACTAGAAACAGCTACCCCAACATAGAAGAAACCACCAGAAACAGCTACCCCAACATAGAAAAAACCACCAGAAACATCTACCCCAACATAGAAGAAACCACCAGAAACAGCTACACCAACATAGAAGAAACCACCAGAAACAGCTACCACAGAATACAAGAAACCACCAGAAACAGCTACCCCAACATAGAAGAAACCACCAGAAACAGCTACACCAACATAGAAGAAACCACCAGAAACAGCTACCACAGAATACAAGAAACCACCAGAAACAGCTACCTCAACATAGAAGAAACCACCAGAAACAGCTACCCCAAAATACAAGAAACCAGAAACAACCCCAAACAGCTGTCACGTTCTGACCTTAGTTCTTTTATTATGTCTTTGTTTCAGTATGGTCAGGGCGTGAGTTGGGTGGGTTGTCTATGTTCTTTTTTCTATAATTTGGGATTTTCTGTGTTCAGCCTGGTTTGGTTCTCAATCAGAGGCAGCTGTCAATCGTTGTCCCTGATTGAGAATCATACTTAGGTAGCCTGGTTTCACTTTTGAGTTTTGGGTGTTTATTTCCTGTTTAGTGTTTTTTCATTCACCTTACAGGACTGTTCGTTTGTCGTTTTGTTCAGTGTTCAGTTATTTTATTAAAAACATGAACACTTACCACGCTGCGCTTTGGTCCTCACCTTCTTCCACCACAGACGATCGTTACAACAGCCTTGTTCTTCACCCCAACAAACAACTCTGTTAATGAACCATCATGACATACAGGGATAAAGGGAAGGAATCCAGGGAGGTTAACCATTAACATGTGTGTACGTTTCATCACAATAAAAACAGCAACCTTGTCCGTCTCTGAACGCAGCCCAGAGTCAACACCACACATTGGCATTTGAATATGCATGTTCATATGTAAATGTGTTTGCATACCCACAGAGTGCACAAAACTCTGATACAATTGTTAACTGGGTGATTATAAATGCATGAGGTTTTGTAAACAGCCGACAAATCTCCTGCGTTGCAGCGTACTCTGTGAACTGAGAACAAAACAAAAACAAACACTGAATATTGTTCAAACAATGCCGTGGACTTTACTGTCATTCGGGACAGGTACACACACAGAGGATTGAAACAGTCCAGTGTCTCTCGTCCAAAACAACTGAATGTGTTCAATATGTATGCAAGGGTGTTGGAAACTAATCACCTTTTGGCAAGAGTGTGTCTTCAATACAAGCCAATCCCCTGCTCTCCCTCTGCTATTGTTTGGAGTCTGTTTATTTGAAACTGTCTGTTACACTTTGTGGGAAAATATCAGGAGAGGGCCTTGGGTTAAGTCATCCAGGGCTGGGCCTTGGGTTAACTTATCCAGGGCTGGGCCTTGGGTTAACTCACCCAGAGCTGGGCCTTGGGTTAAGTCATCCAGGGCTGGGCCTTGGGTTAACTTATCCAGGGCTGGGCCTTGGGTTAACTCACCCAGAGCTGGGCCTTGGGTTAAGTCATCCAGGGCTGGGCCTTGGGTTAACTCATCCAGGGCTGGGCCTTGGGTTAAGTCATCCAGGGCTGGGCCTTGGGTTAAGTCATCCAGGGCTGGGCCTTGGGTTAAGTCATCCAGGGCTGGGCCTTGGGTTAACTCATCCAGGACTGGGCCTTGGGTTAAGTCATCCAGGGCTGGGCCTTGGGTTAACTCATCCAGGGCTGGGCCTTGGGTTAAGTCATCCAGGGCTGGGCCTTGGGATAACTTATCCAGAGCTGGGCCTTGGGTTAACTCATCCAGGGCTGGGCCTTGGGTTAAGTCATCCAGGGCTGGGCCTTGGGTTAAGTCCTCCAGGGTTGGGCCTTGGGTTAAGTCATCCAGGGCTGGGCCTTGGGTTAAGTCCTCCAGGGCTGGGCCTTGGGTTAAGTCATCCAAGGCTGGGCCTTGGGTTAACTCATCCAGGGCTGGGCCTTGGGTTAAGTCCTCCAGGGCTGGGCCTTGTTTTAACTCACCCAGGGCTGGGCCTTGGGTTTACTCATCTAGAGCTGGGCCCTGGGTTAAGTCATCCAGGGCTGGGCCTTGGGTTAAGTCATCCAGGGCTGGGCCTTGGGTTAAGTATTCCAGGGCTGGGCCTTGGGTTAACTCATCCAGGGCTGGGCCTTGGGTTAACTCATCCAGGGCTGGGCCTTGGGTTAAGTATTCCAGGGCTGGGCCTTGGGTTAACTCATCCAGGGCTGGGCCTTGGGTTAACTCATCCAGGGCTGGGCCTTGGGTTAAGTATTCCAGGGCTGGGCCTTGGGTTAACTCATCCAGGGCTGGGCCTTGGGTTAACTCATCCAGGGCTGGGCCTTGGGTTAAGTCATCCAGGGCTGGGCCTTGGGTTAACTCATCCAGGGCTGGGCCTTGGGTTAAGTCATCCAGGGCTGGGCCTTGGGTTAAGTCCTCCAGGGCTGGGCCTTGGGTTAAGTCATCCAGGGCTGGGCCTTGGGTTAAGTCATCCCCTTGTGGACTGGTAGTCATATTCTAGCAGTTAATTTGAGCCAGTTTGCTCCAGCAGTAAAATAATACTGCAGCAATGGGAAATTTGAATTATTATGTGGATTATAATTTACAAACAATTTTGTAGGGGTTGATACATTTTACATTAGGGTTAATCAAGTCTGCCATTTTGAAGAGGAAATTTCAAACTTTAGAAGCCTTTTTAAAACTCAAATACATTACAAGCTAGAATTTCCTGATGTGAATGAAATTTCTCAGCAACGAAAGAGTGATCAAATTAAGATCCTACATCTGTAAATAGTAAATACTTCCATCAAAACAGAGAAAATAAAACTGGAGTGAAAGAAAGTCTGCCAGATTCCAATTCAACAAGTAGTAATTCTCGCTCTGCAGGCGGTTGAATATTTCCTCCAATTTAGAGGCACTCACACGTTTCAACGTCCAGAAACGTTCTTATAGCTTTCTGCCCACGCTATTACAAAAATTATCCCATTGTAAGCAGGAGAATAAATACTGTTACTTTCATTTAAGATTCTTCCATCTCATCATGTAAATGACCTAACAGATTAGCGTTGCTGATGCAAGAAAAGGAAGCTATTATGCAGGTCTCTCAATAACATAGCTTACCTCACCTGGGGACCTAAGTCATTTGTTCTTTTCAATCTCAATGTCTTCTCTAACGAGCACATTAGAGATAAACGCCATTCTGCTTTCTTAATTAAGGGATACTTTACGTTGAGCTTGAGATTTAAAAAGAAGTAGCGACATGCAGTAATACAATGTCTTGGAGCCTCACAAGGATACTAAGTCACAGTGCCAGGGATGGGATCATGCATGTAGAAATGTCCAACTTGGCAGACATTCAGATGAATAGGACTGCTGGTACTAAAATCTACCAATCTGGAAAAGTTTCTCCAGTAAAAAACTAGCTGCAAATATATTTTACAAACATTTCATCAGCTGAAAATATATTTTACACCACTAATATTGTACTACAGTATAGTAATCCAAGAATATATAATCCATCTGGATTCACTGTCTAGGACTATTTACCTCATATACCACCTTTCTGTCCCTTCCACCACAGGCATCAGCTACAGCTCTGCAGTAACAGGCCATGTGCTACATCAGCCTTCCACTACTGTGTGTTCAGCTGTTTCAGTGTACACCACACCAGGGGGTTGTGATGAGGCTGTAGAAAGGTTTAAGAATCACATAATCCACATGGACTCCCCGCTGAGAGGCCTCCATCCGTCCTACTGCTCCGTTCCCCCATGACGGATATGCCGGCTAATGTGGTTATTGTGGTTTGGTTATTCTCCTGACAGTCACGTTGTGGCATGATTAAGAATGAAGAATGAATGCACTCTGTTGAGATTTCCCAAGAGGTGATTGTGGCATGACGTCCATCTCATATTAAACAAAGAAATGGTTTGAGCCAATATCTATTGGATCATATTCCTTTCAGTAATCACACGTCTGCCTTCCTTCTGCCAGGTATCTGTTAAGGTATCTGCCAGCTATTTTTCAGTGTCTAGATGTGTGATGATGATATTTGTCACTGTGGTATGGTCCATGGCAACATTTTGAAACCAATTTCTTCACTGTTACAGGCATATTTCCAATGAAATGCTTATGGTTGTATTTTAGAAATTGTATTTTCAGAAACAGACATTGACCATCCAGACAGCTGAGCTAAAAAAAACATGTTTCTACACTGAGGAATGTATCCTTGTGTCGTTGTGTTGCATTGTGGTACGTCATACTGCTGTGCTGTGCTGTGTTGAGTTATATTGTTTTATTTTAAAGGCTTGTGTGGGCCCCAGAGTGACAGGTTGCACATTGATAAACTCTCATTCCCACCTTTCAGAAATAAGTCTGTTCTCCCTGTGCCAGGGGATGGGGTTGTAGGAGGGGATTTATCAGACAAATAAAACACTGAACCTCTGGAGAAATAAACGTGAAATTGATCCAAATAAATCTTATTAGTGGGGAACGCGTTGTGGCTCCATAAAGACGCTGCCGAGGCTGAGATTTAAATCAGGAGTCAAGTAGCCAGCAGAAATCCTAGTTTGACATAATTCAAATAATGGGAATGAGACAGCACTTAATAAGGATGCGGTGAAACACAATTAAGCTGAAACTCCAAAGAATTGGATGTGCACAGAGGCTAGGGGAGCAGATATGTTTTCGTCTTTTGGAGTGTATTTCCTATCCTGAAAGAAATCTGTCCCGTAAAAAAAAAAACTCCCGGTTTATTTGATCAATCAGAGCTTACCATTATATACTGTGAGGTCTGATATTCTTTGTTCCAGAAATACTGCACTGCAGTCAGACTTATGAACAAAAGGCCTGGAAATGTGCAGGTGAGCACTCTCAAAACTCTTGTATCCTAACAACAGGGAATGTTATACATCAGAGAAATTCAACGTCCTTTCTCAATGTCACTCCCAAACAGTCCTAAATGTGTATGTGTACACATACTGTTTGTCTGGTTATAAATGTTTTCATGTTATATTTGACTCTGTTCAGATGAATCCATAATGCATTCCCCATCTAATTGCCACCGGGAAGGGAATATGGAAGGGAAGGGAATATGGAAGGGAAGGGAATATGGAAGGGAAGGGAATATGGACCAACCATTGGAGACCCAACGTAGCATTTAAGTGACAGGCAAAAGCTCAGAGGTTTTATACAGCCCTTCTCAGGGGAATAGGACCAACTGGAATATCTAGTAGTCAGGGGGATTTACAGACTTCTGCTGATGGAAGCCACAGTACATTTAGATAGATATTTTTAAACCCACTTCTTTGTTTCTCGTCCAGATGGATGTAAAAGAGTGAATGTTTTTCACCACCTTTTATGATGGAATAACCTCATCTGAGACCCAAAGACTTGCATTAGCTCCCTGGGCGAATGCCTCGACTTCAGCTCAGCAGGCTAGCACAGTCTTGTGGTCTTGAGGAGACCCAGGTAGGAACACCAGTAAGTTACAAGCACGTAGATGATAATATCATGGGGTTTAAATCCCTATACTTTCACCCATCAAGCCTCTTGCAGTTCAATGATGATGAAGGGAAGGAGGAAGCTGTGCCATTGGAAAAGTATCAGGACGCAGATTCAGCTCGGGAAATGCCTGGCCACGTCTGGTTTGGATTTTGCACTGGCGTATATGACCTACACACACAAAGGCACAGTCACACACACACACACACACACCAGAGATTGTTCAGGTTGACTCATCTGCAGCCATTGTTTAGTCCTGCCGTTGTGGTGGCAGGTGGTTTGGCCTGAGAGCTAAAAAGAGGTCATTTCCTCTCAGGTTTGCCACCCAAGCTGTGCCCAGAGCAGAGACAGTGACCGACCTAGCCAGCTGAGCTCTCTATGGTGAGAGCACTCATTCTGACTGAATGCCTCCAACAAGACAAAAGACAAGCATAATATTGGCTACTGAAAACAGATGGCACCTTGTTTCATATCTCCTCAGGTGATGCATGGGCTATGTGTTTCATATCTCCTCAGGTGATGCATGGGCTATGTGTTTCATATCTCCTCAGGTGATGCATGGGCTATGTGTTTCATATCTCCTCAGGTGATGCATGGGCTATGTGTTTCATATCTCCTCAGGTGATGCATGGGCTATGTGTTTCATATCTCCTCAGGTGATGCATGGGCTATGTGTTTCATATCTCCTCAGGTGATGCATGGGCTATGTGTTTCATATCTCCTCAGGTGATGCATGGGCTATGTGTTTCATATCTCCTCAGGTGATGCATGGGCTATGTGTTTCATATCTCCTCAGGTGATGCATGGGCTATGTGTTTCATATCTCCTCAGGTGATGCATGGGCTATGTGTTTCATATCTCCTCAGGTGATGCATGGGCTATGTGTTTCATATCTCCTCAGGTGATGCATGGGCTATGTGTTTCAAGGAATCAAATGAATGCTGTGATTTATCCATTATAGGACAGAATATTGTTAATATAGCTTTAGTCATCTACATTTTATAGTCTCCAAATTGGGTCTAAATCTCATGGCTGAATTAGGTAGCCTAGTGGTTAGAGCGGTGGCACAGTAACCAAAAGGTTGCTGGATCAAATCCCAGAGCTGACAAGGTAAAACATCTGTTGTTCCAGCCCTGAACAAAGCAGTCAACACACTGTTCGCCTGAACAAGGCAGTCAACACACTGTTCCCCTGAACAAGGCAGTCAACACATTGTTCCCTGGTAGGCTGTCATTGTAAAAATGAATTTGTTCTTAATTGACTTGCCTAGTTATTTATTTTTTATTTTAAATACACACATGAACAAGATATCAGCAGTGATGAAAGTATATCAGCACACCTTGGCCCAAACTCGATGTGTAACATAGATCACATGTATTTCTTGTTGCGTTGGACAGGTGTTTTCCAGGTTTAAATTTTCAATAACTGACCAGGAGGAGCCAGAGAAACCGTCCAGCCATAAATCCCTCCAGACTCAGTACCAAACTGTCCTTACTGCCACTAGATTTACTGCAGAGGTTGGCTGTGGTTGGAGAGAAGTCCCTTTTTATTGAACAACAACTCAGACCTCTGTTGAGCTTCCAGTGGTTTATGACCATTCTTCTAAGCCGGGAGCCATACGAATCCTCTGAAAATATACGACACAACCTCTGCCTTTGATTCATTTGTCTTGAACATAATGAATGAATCCAGCTTTACAGATGTATCAGATATGCAGTGATTCATGGCAGTGACATCCATACTGTGTTAGGTGCCGTGGCTTTTCTCATTTCCTTCCATCATAACAGATTAACATTATTTTAATGACTACTTCACACGCACACACACACACACACACACACACACACATATATTCTGAACTGTTTTCCCTTACAGCCTCACTGTTTCTTATCACCTCACTGTTTCTTGCAGCCTCACCATTTCTTACAGCCTCCCTGTTTCTTACAGCCTCACTGTTTCTTACAGCCTCCCTGTTTCTTATCACCTCACTGTTTCTTACAGCCTCACTGTTTCTTATCACCTCACTGTTTCTTACAGCCTCACTGTTTCTTATCACCTCACTATTTCTTACAGCCTCACTGTTTCTTACAGCCTAACTGTTTCTTACAGCCTCCCTGTTTCTTACAGCCTCCCTGTTTCTTACAGCCTCCCTGTTTCTTACAGCCTCCCTGTTTCTTACAGCCTCCCTGTTTCTTACAGCCTCCCTGTTTCATACAGCCTCACTGTTTCTTACAGCCTCCCTGTTTCATACAGCCTCCCTGTTTCTTACAGCCTCCCTGTTTCATACAGCCTCCCTGTTTCATACAGCCTCCCTGTTTCTTACAGCCTCCCTGTTTCTTACAGCCTCACTGTTTCGCTCCTTTTCTCTTTCATCTGTCTCTCTAGCCTTCTTCTTCCTATCTTAGATTCACGCACGCACGCATGCACACACACACACACACACACACACGCACACACACACACACACACACACACACACACACACACACACACACACACACACACACACACACACACACACACACACACACACACACACACACACACACACACACACACACACACACACACACACACACATCATGTGTAATCGTTACTGCATTAAAAAGTAATGTCCCTTCCACGGTTTCACAGGTGAGAGACATTCAGCCACTCCTCTTCCTAGTCTTGGCTAGATGTATCACCCTACACCTAATAGAATTTAAATTAGCAATAGGTGCTTAAGCAAGAGGGAACTTGACCAGCAGGAAGGCTCATTCTACCACATTATGCTCCCAGGCAACATTAAAACCTCTTGGCCGGCAGTTAGTTATATCACTGGCCTGCAGCCGTTTTCTCATAACATTTTTATTTGGACCTTTTGGGGGAGCCAATGCAGCTTTTTATAAATGTCATAATGTATAAAGCCTTGCCAAAGAGATGGAGGTGGGTACCTTGGTGTAAGAGCCTGATCTCTGAAGATCCTCCTGGTTACATGTGAGGTCTGTTTCTCTTGGAATGTGTCAAGGTGAGAAGTAAGGACTGTATTTTGCAACTTGGCCGGTACTTTCCAAGTGAGAATGGAACATACTAGAAAGTGAAAGTATTGCCAGGAAGGAACCAGAAATCAGAAAAAAAACTAAATACAAACAAGGCATTAAAAAGCATCAATAGTGTGATCGAAAAAGTCAACATTGTGTTTCTATGGAAACAATATCCAGCTCTTATTATGCTAATACGAATTCAGAAAGCCACCAGGAGGCATTAAAAAAAAGTAAGACTTCTAATCTAAACAAGAATCCGTACGACAGGTCCAATCTATTTATTTCAACACGGATATATATTAAGATGCATATTTCTGAGGGAAAACGTAGATGCAATTTGCACAACACAACAAAAAGAGATCTTTCATTCAGACAGCGTTGTGTTTCCGTGATGTATGGAAATTCCCCCCTGCTGTTTGTATGATCATATCATTACTCTCCCAAGCAGAAGATACTGGTGATCTCTCCCTCGGTGCTCGCCCGTCTCTCTCTCTCTCCTAGCTTCAAAGCTAGCGTGCTGATGCAGAGGCTGCATAAACACAGCTGGAGATAGCGATGTGGAGCGACGGTAAATACTGTCCTCCATGCCATCATCACACTCAGGCACAGACACCTCCTGAGAGTGAGCGTTACTGCATTCCATGAGACGATTAGAGAAGTTGGCTTTCGAAAAATACTGACCAGCGGGGAAGCTATGAAGGGTTTTGGAAAGACCAAATGTCTCTCTCTCTCTCTCTCTCTCTCTCTCTCTCTCTCTCTCTCTCTCTCTCTCTCTCTCTCTCTCTCTCGGGCTGTGTTTCTTCCTCAAGTTGCTGCAATCCTAGTGGCTCGCCAACCAACAAAGAGGCCACATCTGCTGTGGCATTAAATTACCTAGACATTAGAATAAAGGAATAAAACAGGGAAAACAAATGGACTCTCTCATTGAGATAAACTCAGTCCCAGGCTCCTTGTGATCCTGGGGGTAATTGGTTTTTGAAGGCCTCAGCACAGCTAATTTGTGGAGTAATTTGAGCAGAGACAGGGAGACGGCTGAGAAAGGAGTGAAGTTGTTCATTCTAGCTCTATAATGGGATAATGACTCTAACCATGTGAGAAGAAGCTGTTTTCCATGTCCCTCCAGGCCTTCAAATACTCAGAGCTGCACCATCTCTCCATGTCCCTCCAGGCCTTCAAATACTCAGAGCTGCACCATCTCTCCATGTCCCTCCAGGCCTTCAAATACTCAGAGCTGCACCATCTCTCCATGTCCCTCCAGGCCTTCAAATACTCAGAGCTGCACCATCTCTCCATGTCCCTCCAGGCCTTCAAATACTCAGAGCTGCACCATCTCTCCATGTCCCTCCAGGCCTCCAAATACTCAGAGCTGCACCATCTCTCCATGTCCCTCCAGGCCCTCAAATACTCAGAGCTGCACCATCTCTCCATGTCCCTCCAGGCCTTCAAATACTCAGAGCTGCACTGTCTCTCCATGTCCCTCCAGGCCTTCAAATACTCAAGAGCTGAACCGTCTCTCCATGTCCCTCCAGGCCTTCAAATACTCAGAGCTGCACTGTCTCTCCATGTCCCTCCAGGCCTTCAAATACTCAGAGCTGCATTGTCTCTCCATGTCCCTCCAGGCCTTCAAATACTCAGAGCTGCACCGTCTCTCCATGTCCCTCCAGGCCTTCAAATACTCAGAGCTGCACCATCTCTCCATGTCCCTCCAGGCCTTCAAATACTCAGAGCTGCACCATCTCTCCATGTCCCTCCAGGCCTTCAAATACTCAGAGCTGCACTGTCTCTCCATGTCCCTCCAGGCCTTCAAATACTCAGAGCTGCACCATCTCTCCATGTCCCTCCAGGCCTTCAAATACTCAGAGCTGCACCATCTCTCCATGTCCCTCCAGGCCTTCAAATACTCAGAGCTGCACTGTCTCTCAATGTCCCTCCAGGCCTTCAAATACTCAGAGCTGCACCATCTCTCCATGTCCCTCCAGGCCTTCAAATACTCAGAGCTGCACCATCTCTCCAACTAAGCCAGTTTAGAGTTTAGTTCATGTCCAGTTTAGATGTTAGTTCATGTCCAGTTTAGATGTTAGTTCATGTCCAGTTTAGAGGTTAGTTCATGTCCAGTTTAGAGGTTAGTTCATGTCCAGTTTAGAGTTTAGTTCATGTCCAGTTTAGAGATTAGTTCATTCCAGTGTAGAAATAGATTGGAAACCACAAGATCTAAAATTACACCGTGTCATTTGTCTTTGTCTGTGTGTAGTCCCTAGTGCCAACTCACACAGGAGAGGAGAGTGTGTTTGTCCTCACCACCAAACAAACACGCGTGTTAACAGTGCAGCTGAAACACACACAACCCAGGGAGTTGACACACTGTGGCAGTCATCAACTCTCACCCTCGGAGAGAGACAGGGCGCATTAGTTTTACCATGCTCTTTAGGACCAATTGAATGGTCTCAAACGTGCAAACTCTGCCAATCTGCCGAACTAAATGGAATGCACCTAAACTGACAGATGAATGGTGGATTCACTCAACTAAAGCCCAGTGCTAACTTGAGATGTTTGGTCATAATGTTACTGTGAGTTGAAGATTCCCTTCAGCTTCATGTGGAACTCAAATTCTAATTCAAGCTGCTTTATCGGCATCAAAAACATTGTGTCAATATTGCCAAGCAACAATGTCTACAATATACATTGTAACAAAATTATAAATGATAGTAAATAATAACATGAAATGGTAGTAAATAATAATACAAAATTAAATACAAAAATAATAACAATAAAATGGTAACACCCATAATCTCTCTCTCTCTCTCTCTCTCTCTCTCTCTCAATTCAATTCAATTCAATTCAAGGGGCTTTATTGGCATGGGAAACATGCGTTAACTATCCATGGTGCTGATTTCTCCATCAGTGGACAACATGGATACAGTGCTATTGTCTCGCTTTGTCATTTACACCTTTAAACACCTTTAACATGGCCTAATATGTTTGTACGAATTTGATCCTAGATCTGCAGTTTTAGGTACCAGAGACACGCTGAGTCACCACAGCCAACTCAAAGAGAGCTCAGTTCTGCTCGGCACAGGAAGACATCGACCCAATTCGCTTAGTTCTCTTTGTGTAAAAAACCAAACTCCAAATCCTTTGTGCGGTTGAGTATTAAAAAAACTGGTTGTGGTGTTTAATGGAAATCTAATTTGGATATGCGCCTTACCGAAAGATAACAGAGTTAATGAAGTTGGAGATAAGTCATTTAATTTACCCACCACCCCTATCGAGAGAGATAAGCAATGTAATGGAGGGATGGGAAAGTGTTATTTAAGACTAGAGAAAATGGGTGAACTTTTAGCCCCAGCGGATGGATTGGGGGAGGTGAGATTTTATTTATTTATTTTACACCCTTTTTCATAGTATCCAATTATTAGTAGTTACTATCTTGGCGCATTGCTACAACTCCCGTACGGGCCGAAACACAACCCAACCAAGCCACACTGCTTCTTACCACAGTGCGCGTCCAACCCGGAAGCCAGCCGCACCAATGTGTCAGAGGAAACACCGTGCACCTGGTGACCTTGGTTAGCGCGCACTGCGCCCGGCCCACCACAGGAGGCGCTGGTGCGTGATGAGACAAGGATATCCCTATCGGCCAAACCCTCCCTAACCCGAACAACGCTAGGCCAATTGTGCGTCGCCCCACGGACCTCCCAGTCGCGGCCGGCTGTGACAGAGCGTGGGTGCGAACCCAGAGTCTCTGGTGACACAGCTAGCGCTGCAATGCAGTGCCCTGGACCACTGCGCCACCTGGGAGGCCGTTGGTGACATTTTTACTTTTATGTGAAAAACGTTGAACGCCTGGTATTTTTTGTTGGTAAAATACAATGTGGAGAGAACGACCTTCATTCTAATAGGAAATACTGAGAATCATTTTAATTTCAATTAATGTGGACAAACTGATTTACAAATGTATTTATTAGTTTGCAACAAAAAAAAGTAGATTGCTCTGTTACACAGCAGGTCCCCGAAGATGGTAAAGCTAGATTCAGAAGAGAGGCTTGTTCCAGTAAATCACAGTTTTCTTCTCCCTTCTGGGAGGAAAATATCAACTCCATAGGGGGGTTCTTACTGCCTCTTTCTGAGGTAAAGTTTGCCCAACAATCGACCAGGCAGTGGCGTACGGTACAGTGAAACACAACTTCCTCCTAAGAATGATTACACACTCAAAATAGCAGACCTACTTTCCAGCCGGTTGCAATTTCCTCCTGTCTTTATTTTCTATTTTTTCTCTGCAGCCCATCTGTGGTGTGATTATCATAAACTCTTTTACCTTCGCAGGGTCATGGAGAGAAGATGACGAATCGCCTAGTTATGAACCGCACAGCAATACCGCTTGGCTTCTTGGGTCTGGAGATGCTGTCACAGGCAGTCTGATGTGCGAGGACATTTTAGAAGCACCGTGACTCACTTGAAGAGTGTGAGGCACATCTCAGCTACCATGACAACACTTCAAAGTGGAGCCTGAGAAATCTGTCTAATTTTACATATTCTTTTAAAATATTGATATGCCCCAGCTGCTATTTTCAGACTGTCCAGGAGCTTGATAAAAGTAGGGAAAGAATGTCCCCGCTTTTTTTCTTTGGTAGGAAATTAGGCGTGGATAATCTACTCTTCACAGGGTCAAGCAACGACTGTCTGCAATGACTGGCTGGAGAACATGATGAGAGAGCCGTAGTTGATATACTGTATCTGACGTTATGAACCACGGCCAGGATATACACGACAACCACTTATGTAGCCTGTGCTGTATATCATCGCTATGGGTAACCAGTTATACAGGACAGTGTGGATGCACACATTTTGAGTGGTAGGCTATATCAATGTTTTTCACTTGATAACAGGTTGCTGTTATCAGGCACCTAGAAGTCAGTTATCTGTTGAGCGTTTCCAACTGGTTCGTCGACAACACACACTTTTTCACAACAACCACCTGGTGTGTGACAGATGGAAATGCAGGAAGACTGGACTGTAACAGCTTGATGCCTCTTCCAATCTGGTTTTGGGGTTGAGGGTTGAGGTTGTTAACACACACACACACGCACACACACACACACACACGCACACACGCATGCACACACACACACGCACACACACACACGCACACACACGCACACGCACACACACGCACACGCACGCCGCACACACACACACACACGCATGCACGCACACACGCACGCACACACACACACACACACACACACACACAAACTCTCCCTCTCTCGCTCTAAAGGATCCGTCTTCTCAGCCCAACGTGTTATCCAGTCAGTGGGAAGTCCTGCAGCTCTCTGCTGTTGGCCCATGAAATGAGCTGCTCTCTGCTCCCCGGCCCTCACTGCTCTGCTATGGTGTCTAATTTTGGGCTCCAGTGGCAAGAACTTGACCCTAGAGCTGGTACAACAGACACAACAGAAATATATTCCTAAAACCATAGCATTGGTTCTTCTGTTTTAATGTAAAGTTTTATAGATTCAGGTGTGTTCACTATGTCATTTACCTTTACTTTTTAATCCATTAAGGCCACTATACGGTAATTCACTTTAAGACTGGTTTTAAAATGCATTGCATTACAGGGAATGAGTCTCTGAACTAGTCAGACTAGTGGGACTCCACCGGTGGTCCTTCAGCAAGTCTATTTAAAAGCCCATTAGTAAAGCTGTGATGGGGCCTCCTTTCAGTCCTGTAATAGACGAGCTTTTCACTGACCCCATGTTGATTACATCGCTCTACCATCTCTCTTAGGGGGCAGAGCGCATTGATTACATCGCTCCACCATCTCTCTTAGGGGGCAGAGCGCATTGATTACATCGCTCCACCATCTCTCTTAGGGGGCAGAGCGCATTGATTACATCGCTCCACCATCTCTCTTAGGGGGCATAGCGCATTGATTACATCGCTCCACCATCTCTCTTAGGGGGCAGAGCGCATTGATTACATCGCTCCACCATCTCTCTTAGGGGGCAGAGCGCATTGATTACATCGCTCCACCATCTCTCTTAGGGGGCAGAGCGCATTGATTACATCGCTCCACCATCTCTCTTAGGGGGCAGAGCGCATTGATTACATCGCTCCACCATCTCTCTTAGGGGGCAGAGCGCATTGATTACATCGCTCCACCATCTCTCTTAGGGGGCAGAGCGCGTTGATTACATCGCTCCACCATCTCTCTTAGGTGGCAGAGCGGGGAATGAGTCTCTGAACTAGTCAGACTAGTGGGACTCCACCATCTCTCTTAGGTGGCAGAGCGGGGAATGAGTCTCTGAACTAGTCAGACTAGTGGGACTCCACCATCTCTCTTAGGGGGCAGAGCGGGGAATGAGTCTCTGAACTAGTCAGACTAGTGGGACTCCACCATCTCTCTTAGGTGGCAGAGCGGGGAATGAGTCTCTGAACTAGTCAGACTAGTGGGACTCCACCATCTCTCTTAGGGGGCAGAGCGGGGAATGAGTCTCTGAACTAGTCAGACTAGTGGGACTCCACCATCTCTCTTAGGGGGCAGAGCGGGGAATGAGTCTCTGAACTAGTCAGACTAGTGGGACTCCACCATCTCTCTTAGGTGGCAGAGCGGGGAATGAGTCTCTGAACTAGTCAGACTAGTGGGACTCCACCATCTCTCTTAGGTGGCAGAGCGGGGAATGAGTCTCTGAACTAGTCAGACTAGTGGGACTCCACCATCTCTCTTAGGTGGCAGAGCGGGGAATGAGTCTCTGAACTAGTCAGACTAGTGGGACTCCACCATCTCTCTTAGGTGGCAGAGCGGGGAATGAGTCTCTGAACTAGTCAGACTAGTGGGACTCCACCATCTCTCTTAGGTGGCAGAGCGGGGAATGAGTCTCTGAACTAGTCAGACTAGTGGGACTCCACCATCTCTCTTAGGTGGCAGAGCGGGTTTATTATTTTTTATTTTACCTTTATTTAACTAGGCAAGTCAGTTAAGAACAATTCTTATTTTCAATGACGGCCTGGGAACAGTGGGTTAACTGCCTGTTGGGGGGCAGAACGACAGATTTGTACCATGTCAGCTCGGGGGTTTGAACTCGCAACCTTCCGGTTACTAGTCCAACGCTCTAACCACTAGGCTACGCCCATCTCTCTTAGGTGGCAGAGCGCGTTGATTACATCGCTCCACCATCTCTCTTAGGTGGCAGAGCGCGTTGATTACATCGCTCCACCATCTCTTAGGTGGCAGAGCGTGTTGATTACATCGCTCCACCATCTCTCTTAGGGGGCATAGCGCGTTGATTACATCGCTCCACCATCTCTCTTAGGGGGCATAGCGCGTTGATTACATCGCTCCACCATCTCTCTTAGGTGGCAGAGCGCGTTGATTACATCGCTCCACCATCTCTCTTAGGTGGCAGAGCACGTTGATTACATCGCTCCACCATCTCTTAGGTGGCAGAGCGTGTTGATTACATCGCTCCACCATCTCTCTTAGGTGGCAGAGCGTGTTGATTACATCGCTCCACCATCTCTCTTAGGTGGCAGAGCGCGTTGATTACATCGCTCCACCATCTCTCTTAGGTGGCAGAGCGCGTTGATTACATCGCTCCACCATCTCTCTTAGGTGGCAGAGCGCGTTGATTACATCGCTCCACCATCTCTCTTAGGTGGCAGAGCGCGTTGATTACATCGCTCCACCATCTCTCTTTGGTGGCAGAGCGTGTTGATTACATCGCTCCACCATCTCTCTTAGGGGGCAGTGCGCGTTGATTACATCGCTCCACCATCTCTCTTAGGTGGCAGAGCGTGTTGATTACATCGCTCCACCATCTCTCTTAGGTGGCAGAGCGCGTTGATTACATCGCTCCACCATCTCTCTTAGGTGGCAGAGCGTGTTGATTACATCGCTCCACCATCTCTCTTAGGGGGCAGAGCGCGTTGATTACATCGCTCCACCATCTCTCTTAGGGGGCAGAGCGCGTTGATTACATCGCTCAACCATCTCTCTTAGGTGGCAGAGCGTGTTGATTACATCGCTCCACCATCTCTCTTAGGGGGCAGAGCGCGTTGATTACATCGCTCCACCATCTCTCTTAGGTGGCAGAGCGGGGAATGAGTCTCTGAACTAGTCAGACTAGTGGGACTCCACCATCTCTCTTAGGTGGCAGAGCGGGGAATGAGTCTCTGAACTAGTCAGACTAGTGGGACTCCACCATCTCTCTTAGGGGGCAGAGCGGGGAATGAGTCTCTGAACTAGTCAGACTAGTGGGACTCCACCATCTCTCTTAGGTGGCAGAGCGGGGAATGAGTCTCTGAACTAGTCAGACTAGTGGGACTCCACCATCTCTCTTAGGGGGCAGAGCGGGGAATGAGTCTCTGAACTAGTCAGACTAGTGGGACTCCACCATCTCTCTTAGGGGGCAGAGCGGGGAATGAGTCTCTGAACTAGTCAGACTAGTGGGACTCCACCATCTCTCTTAGGTGGCAGAGCGGGGAATGAGTCTCTGAACTAGTCAGACTAGTGGGACTCCACCATCTCTCTTAGGTGGCAGAGCGGGGAATGAGTCTCTGAACTAGTCAGACTAGTGGGACTCCACCATCTCTCTTAGGGGGCAGAGCGGGGAATGAGTCTCTGAACTAGTCAGACTAGTGGGACTCCACCATCTCTCTTAGGTGGCAGAGCGGGGAATGAGTCTCTGAACTAGTCAGACTAGTGGGACTCCACCATCTCTCTTAGGGGGCAGAGCGGGGAATGAGTCTCTGAACTAGTCAGACTAGTGGGACTCCACCATCTCTCTTAGGGGGCAGAGCGGGGAATGAGTCTCTGAACTAGTCAGACTAGTGGGACTCCACCATCTCTCTTAGGTGGCAGAGCGGGGAATGAGTCTCTGAACTAGTCAGACTAGTGGGACTCCACCATCTCTCTTAGGTGGCAGAGCGGGGAATGAGTCTCTGAACTAGTCAGACTAGTGGGACTCCACCATCTCTCTTAGGGGCAGAGCGGGGAATGAGTCTCTGAACTAGTCAGACTAGTGGGACTCCACCATCTCTCTTAGGTGGCAGAGCGGGGAATGAGTCTCTGAACTAGTCAGACTAGTGGGACTCCACCATCTCTCTTAGGGGGCAGAGCGGGGAATGAGTCTCTGAACTAGTCAGACTAGTGGGACTCCACCATCTCTCTTAGGGAGCAGAGCGGGGAATGAGTCTCTGAACTAGTCAGACTAGTGGGACTCCACCATCTCTCTTAGGTGGCAGAGCGCGGCCCTGAACCAAGCCACTTAACCCACCATCAGTCTCACGGTTTATTTCTGAGGTTTATCAACACTATTCTTCTCACAGTCTCTGCTGTAATGTTAAAGAGTGAAGTAGGTAGCTAACGTGTGGATTGTTTTCTGACAACAACAAAAACAGAAGGAGGAGAGTGAGGACAAATGAAACAGGAGGAGAAAAATGTTTTGGGACAGTTTGTTCCTATGAACGACACTCTGGCATTGGTTGTAATTTCTTACCCCTTTTATTAAATAATAAGGTCGTTTTCGGAAGCATGAAGGAGATTGCTGGTATCCTCTAAGTTAAATTGGTCACTTTTTTTACCCAGCACTTCAGAAAATGGAAGATAGGAACGGATCCCACAGTGAATATTTCAGTAATGAGACAGTCCACACCACTGTTGATTAGCAGAGAGAAAAAAGTATATCACATTCTTTCTGTTTTCCATTCAGCAGCATTAGTTTGTCTTTTTCTCTTGGAGGTGGTGTGGAAGTTGATTGTACGAGAGGCAAACATATTCACATATTCTTAGTTCTATGACTAGCTCCTGTTCTTTGCCCCCTCAGTAATAGTGAGAAAAACACACAATTTTCCAACTAGCTGATTGATAGCCTCAGTGTTGGGTCATTCTCAAAAAGTAGTGCAGATTTTTTTCCCAGAATCTCTATTCTAAGGATCTAGAGATCTTGTATTCTGTTAGAATTCTACCACAGGAGACAGTCTAATGGTTTGCTCCCTAACCATGTAGACCTAGATAAGTCTGGGGTCCTTTAGCAGATGCTGTCAGCCAAATTGACTAACCCATTCATATACCTCACTCAGTACACTTTGATTTTGCCACATTATTTTTTAAATCGTTTTCTCAAAATGTAAATGAATTCCCACTAGTTGGACTAGTTGGAATGGGGATCCAGCCTTTTCAGAATTGGAATCCAGCCTTTTCGTAATTGGAATCCAGCCTTTTCGAAATTGGAATCCAGCCTTTTCGGAATTGGAATCCAGCTTTTTCGGAATTGGAATCCAGCCTTTTCGGAATTGGAATCCAGCCTTTTCGGAATTGGAAACCAGCCTTTCGTATTAGAGGTAGGATAGTAGAAGTACAATTCTATGGCACATTCATTCTGATTAAACCAAAAACAGACCCTGTCATCAGCTATTGAGAGAGTGAAGTGTCTGGAGTAGAGGAGATCAGGACTCAACAGCCTCCAGCAGAACAGACACTTCTCAACCAGGGAAAAGACAAGCCACTAAATATCCATAAATGAGGGATGACTTGACCATCAGAAAACTGCTATTCTATTGGTGCATTGTGGTCAATATTTGCATAGACTGACCGTACATACTGAGACCTGTGTACTTTAACAAGTAGAATGCTAAAGTCATAAAAGTTTAACCTTACCATAATGAAATATACAGATGTGTAGAATGCCAAGAGATAATCTGATGTTTTAGTTTTTCTTTCCTGTAAGCGATATGACCCAAGACCTCAACCTAGCAAATCAACGATATCAACGAAATCAAAGATATTTTCTCTTGAATGTGGAGAAGCATGAGCCAAGGTACAGTATATTACCTTCATGTTGGTATCACAACATTATAGACAGGGTACCAGTAAGGTACAGTATATTACCCTCATGTTGGTATCACAACATTATAAACATGGTACCAGTGAGGTAGTGTATATTACCCTCATGTTGGTATCACAACATTATAAACAGGGTACCAGTGAGGTAGTGTATATTATCCTCATGTTGGTATCACAACATTATAAACAGGGTACCAGTGAGGTAGTGTATATTATCCTCATGTTGGTATCACAACATTATAAACAGGGTACCAGTGAGGTAGTGTATATTATCCTCATGTTGGTATCACAACATTATAAACAGGGTACCAGTGAGGTAGTGTATATTACCCTCATGTTGGTATCACAACATTATAAACAGGGTACCAGTGAGGTAGTGTATATTACCCTCATGTTGGTATCACAACATACAGATCATTATAAACATGGTACCAGTGAGGTAGTGTATATTATCCTCATGTTGGTATCACAACATTATAAACAGGGTACCAGTGAGGTAGTGTATATTACCCTCATGTTGGTATCACAACATACAGATCATTATAAACATGGTACCAGTGAGGTAGTGTATATTATCCTCATGTTGGTATCACAACATTATAAACATGGTACCAGTGAGGTAGTGTATATTATCCTCATGTTGGTATCACAACATTATAAACAGGGTACCAGTGAGGTAGTGTATATTACCCTCATGTTGGTATCACAACATACAGATCATTATAAACATGGTACCAGTGAGGTAGTGTATATTATCCTCATGTTGGTATCACAACATTATAAACAGGGTACCAGTGAGGTAGTGTATATTACCCTCATGTTGGTATCACAACATACAGATCATTATAAACATGGTACCAGTGAGGTAGTGTATAGTATCCTCATGTTGGTATCACAACATTATAAACAGGGTACCAGTGAGGTAGTGTATATTATCCTCATGTTGGTATCACAACATTATAAACAGGGTACCAGTGAGGTAGTGTATATTACCCTCATGTTGGTATCACAACATACAGATCATTATAAACATGGTACCAGTGAGGTAGTGTATATTATCCTCATGTTGGTATCACAACATTATAAACAGGGTACCAGTGAGGTAGTGTATATTACCCTCATGTTGGTATCACAACATACAGATCATTATAAACATGGTACCAGTGAGGTAGTGTATATTATCCTCATGTTGGTATCACAACATTATAAACAGGGTACCAGTGAGGTAGTGTATATTACCCTCATGTTGGTATCACAACATTATAAACAGGGTACCAGTGAGGTAGTGTATATTACCCTCATGTTGGTATCACAACATTATAAACAGGGTACCAGTGAGGTAGTGTATATTATCCTCATGTTGGTATCACAACATTATAAACAGGGTACCAGTGAGGTAGTGTATATTACCCTCATGTTGGTATCACAACATTATAAACAGGGTACCAGTGAGGTAGTGTATATTACCCTCATGTTGGTATCACAACATTATAAACAGGGTACCAGTGAGGTAGTGTATATTATCCTCATGTTGGTATCACAACATTATAAACAGGGTACCAGTGAGGTAGTGTATATTACCCTCATGTTGGTATCACAACATACAGATCATTATAAACATGGTACCAGTGAGGTAGTGTATATTATCCTCATGTTGGTATCACAACATTATAAACAGGGTACCAGTGAGGTAGTGTATATTACCCTCATGTTGGTATCATAACATTATAAACAGGGTACCAGTGAGATAGTGTATATTACCCTCATGTTGGTATCATAACATTATAAACAGGGTACCAGTGAGATAGTGTATATTACCCTCATGTTGGTATCACAACATTATAAACAGGGTACCAGTGAGATAGTGTATATTACCCTCATGTTGGTATCACAACATTATAAACAGGGTACCAGTGAGGTAGTGTATATTACCCTCATGTTGGTATCACAACATTATAAACATGGTACCAGTGAGGTAGTGTATATTACCCTCATGTTGGTATCACAACATTATAAACAGGGTACCAGTGAGGTAGTGTATATTATCCTCATGTTGGTATCACAACATTATAAACAGGGTACCAGTGAGGTAGTGTATATTACCCTCATGTTGGTATCACAACATTATAAACAGGGTACCAGTGAGGTAGTGTATATTATCCTCATGTTGGTATCACAACATTATAAACAGGGTACCAGTGAGGTAGTGTATATTACCCTCATGTTGGTATCACAACATACAGATCATTATAAACATGGTACCAGTGAGGTAGTGTATATTATCCTCATGTTGGTATCACAACATTATAAACAGGGTACCAGTGAGGTAGTGTATATTACCCTCATGTTGGTATCATAACATTATAAACAGGGTACCAGTGAGATAGTGTATATTACCCTCATGTTGGTATCATAACATTATAAACAGGGTACCAGTGAGATAGTGTATATTACCCTCATGTTGGTATCACAACATTATAAACAGGGTACCAGTGAGATAGTGTATATTACCCTCATGTTGGTATCACAACATTATAAACAGGGTACCAGTGAGGTAGTGTATATTACCCTCATGTTGGTATCACAACATACAGATCATTATAAACATGGTACCAGTGAGGTAGTGTATATTACCCTCATGTTGGTATCACAACATTATAAACATGGTACCAGTGAGGTAGTGTATATTACCCTCATGTTGGTATCACAACATTATAAACAGGGTACCAGTGAGGTAGTGTATATTACCCTCATGTTGGTATCACAACATTATAAACAGGGTACCAGTGAGGTAGTGTATATTACCCTCATGTTGGTATCACAACATACAGATCATTATAAACATGGTACCAGTGAGGTAGTGTATATTATCCTCATGTTGGTATCACAACATTATAAACAGGGTACCAGTGAGGTAGTGTATATTACCCTCATGTTGGTATCACAACATACAGATCATTATAAACATGGTACCAGTGAGGTAGTGTATATTACCCTCATGTTGGTATCATAACATTATAAACAGGGTACCAGTGAGATAGTGTATATTACCCTCATGTTGGTATCACAACATTATAAACAGGGTACCAGTGAGATAGTGTATATTACCCTCATGTTGGTATCATAACATTATAAACAGGGTACCAGTGAGATAGTGTATATTACCCTCATGTTGGTATCACAACATACAGATCATTATAAACAGGGTACCAGTGAGGTAGTGTATATTATCCTCATGTTGGTATCACAACATTATAAACAGGGTACCAGTGAGGTAGTGTATATTACCCTCATGTTGGTATCACAACATTATAAACATGGTACCAGTGAGGTAGTGTATATTACCCTCATGTTGGTATCATAACATACAGATCAGGCTATTCCAGCAGCATACATTCCAATGAGGTATATGTGCAGATGTGTGTGTGTGATGCAAGTGTGATGCATGTGTGTGTGTGATGTGTTTGTAAAGTTGTCCCTTTTCAAGTTTAGGTTTTTAACCAGGATATCAAGAAGGACCACATATGTTGGGGAAAGTGAAAGCTTTCAAAAATATGTTTAAGCATTTGTAAACATGCAGAGCCTCGTAGTATGTTGTGAAAACTTCAGTCCTAATGATGCCACCTTACATAAACTGTTGAAGGGTCTCGAAGGGGTACGACAAGCCCTAAAATAAGTCTAATGCAGGTCCAAATCACCTGAGATCTGCAGGCAGAACTGAAACGTTTACGTAAGGAATGTTGAATGTTGAATCATACAAGGGCATGTCAACTTAGGATTTGGCTGCTGTGTCTGTAGGTGGTAGTTTTCCCTTAAGGGAGAAGAGCGAAGGAAGAGCGAGAGAGAGGGATGGAGAGGGTGAGAGTGATGGAGAGAGAGAGCGAGAGAGAGCGAAGGAAGAGAGAGAGAGCGATGGAGAGAGAGAGAGAGCGATGGAGAGAGAGAGAGAGAGGGATGGAGAGAGAGAGCGATGGAGAGAGAGAGAGAGAGGGATGGAGAGAGAGAGTATTGGAGAGAGAGAGCAAATGAAGAGAGAGAGAGAGAGCGATGGAGAGAGAGAGAGCGATGGAGAGAGAGAGAGGGATGAAGAGAGAGAGAGCATTGGAGAGAGAGAGCAAATGAAGAGAGAGCGATGGAGAGAGAGAGAGCGATGGAGAGAGAGAGAGAGCGATGGAGAGAGAGAGCGAGCGATGGAGAGAGAGAGCGAGCGATGGAGAGAGAGAGAGAGCGATGGAGAGAGAGAGAGAGAGCGATGGAGAGAGAGAGAGAGAGCGATGGAGAGAGAGGGAGAGCGATGGAGAGAGAGAGCGATGGAGAGAGGGAGAGAGAGAGCGATGGAGAGAGAAGACCGCACACTTGGCAGCAGGAAGCAGAGTGATGTGGAAATCTTTCTAGAGCTTTGTTTCATGGGCCAGGTGATGCCTGTCTTCTCCAGTCAAAATCTTTTCACCTCCCAAAATAATTCACAACGTTACGCTAGCACCACAGTTTGGAATTGCGTTTGGTGCAAAAAAAAAGAAGAGGATTCAAAGACGAAAAGACAAGCCACTTAATAACCAGAAATGAGGGATGACTTGACAACCAGAGAACTGCTATTCTATGGTTTGGTGCATCGTTGTCAGAATTTGCATAGACTGACCGTACATGCTGATATGTGCCAACAAAGTAGAATGCTAAAGTCATGAAAGTTTAACCTTCCCATCATGAAATATACAGATCTGTGTATCTGCATGGCTGGACTGCCCAAATAGGTTCTCATGTCATCAAACATTTATAGCCACATCAAGCGAGCGTCTCAATGTCATCAAAACGGGACAGATTACATTGCTACCTATCACCAGTAGTGGGAAGAGTATCCATTTGGTCATATTTGAGTAAAAGTAAAGAAACCTTAATAAAAAGGACTCAAGTAAAATGATTCATATTAATCAAACCAGACGGCACAATTTCTTTGTTATTTTATTTATTAGTTATCCAAAGGGCTCCAACATTCAGAAATGATTTGCAAACAAAGCGTTTTCTTGTGTTTAGTGAGTCAGATCAGAGGCAGTAGGGATGACCAGGGGTGTTCTCTGTTTAATGAGTCCGCCAGATCAGAGGCAGTAGGGATGACCAGGGGTGTTCTCTGTTTAATGAGTCAGATCAGAGGCAGTAGGGATGACCAGGGGTGTTCTCTGTTTAGTGAGTCTGTCAGATCAGAGGCAGTAGGGATGACCAGGGATGTTCTCTGTTTAGTGAGTCTGTCAGATCAGAGGCAGTCGGGATGACCAGGGATGTTCTCTGTTTAGTGAGTCTGTCAGATCAGAGGCAGTCGGGATGACCAGGGATGTTCTCTGTTTAGTGAGTCTGTCAGATCAGAGGCAGTAGGGATGACCAGGGATGTTCTCTGTTTAGTGAGTCTGTCAGATCAGAGGATGACCAGGGGTGTTCTCTGTTTAGTGAGTCCGTCAGATTAGAGGCAGTAGGGATGACCAGGGGTGTTCTCTGTTTAGTGAGTCCGTCAGATCAGAGGCAGTAGGGATGTCCAGGGGTGTTCTCTGTTTAGTGAGTCCGTCAGATCAGAGGCAGTAGGGATGACCAGGGGTATCCTCTTGATAAGAGGCAGTAGGGATGACCAGGGGTATCCTCTTGATAAGAGGCAGTAGGGATGACCAGGGGTATCCTCTTGATAAGTGTGTGAATTGGACCACTTTCCTGTCCTGCTAAGTATTTACCGTAGTTACTTTACACCACTGCCTATTACTGTAAAGTAATGCTCACAGGGCCAGATGGAGATACACATGGACCCTATTCAATGTGTTGTAGGGAGGGACACAATAGAAAGGATGATAGACACTCACTCTCTGCATCACACACACACGTCGCACACACACTCTCCCTCTCATACCCACAATTCTACAAATGTAGGATCTTAATTTGATCATTTGTTGCTGAGAAATGTATTTTTAAATGTATTATTTAATAATAATAATAATAATACATTTTAAAATGTTAAAATTGTGTCATTTCATATTTTTCTCACATTTCTCTCATTTCAGACTTAAGAGAGACAGAAGAGAAAAGAAGGAGGGAGAGAAAGAGAGAGAGAAAGAGAAAAGAAGGAGAGAGAGAAGAGAAAATAAGGAGAGAGAGAAGCGAGAGAGAAAGAGAAAAGAAGGCGAGAGAGCGCAAGAGAGAGAGAGAAGAGAAAAGAAGGAGGGAGAGAGAGAGAGAGAGAAGAGAAAAGAAGGAGGGAGAGAGAGAGAGAGAGAAGAGAGAAAGAGAAAAGAAGGAGAGAGAGAAGAGAGAGAGAAGAGAGAGAGAGAGAAGAGAGAGAGCGAGAGAGAGAAGAGAAAAGAAGGAGAAGAGAGAGAGAGAGAGAAGAGAGAGAGAGAGAAGAGAGAGAGCGAGAGAGAGAAGAGAAAAGAAGGAGAAGAGAGAGAAAGAGAAAAGAAGGAGAGAGAGAAGAGAGAGAGAAGAGAGAGAGAGAGAAGAGAGAGAAGAGAGAGAGAAGAGAAAAGAAGGAGAAGAGAGAGAGAGAGAAAAGAAGGAGAGAGAGAGAGAGAAGAGAGAGAGAGAGAGCGAGAGAGAGAGAAGAGAGAGAGAGAGAGAGAGAGAGAGAGAGAGAGAGAGAGAGAGAGAGAGAGAGAGAGAGAGAAAAGGGAAAAGAGGGTGACAGCTTCTTCCTTCTTCCTCGCTGAGTCACTGTTGTGCCTGATACTATATGAAGTAACAACTTATTTGGCTGTCCCCCGATCTCTGCCAAGTCTTTCCACAACTAACATTTTCATTGGTAATTATACAAACTTTTTTTTAAGACATGGATTTAATCATTGAATGTTAATCACTGAACCATGGAACTGTAAAAGTCCCCGCCCCTCTCAGCAAGTTGGCTATAAGCACTTGATGTGTGTATGATGTTATGAACTGATGTTTGGCTGGTGTTACATGTATGGACAAGGATTAAACAGAACTGATGTTTGGCTGGTGTTACATGCATGGACAAGCATTAAACAGAATTCTCAGAACATCACACATGCAGGCCCGGTCCTGGATGTTCTACCGCCCTAGGTGAAGCAAAAAAAGATCAATGCCCTCCATATCGTACCATTTGTAAAACAGGAAGTTGTATTGGCTTTATTAGCTTATTCTTAATTATGACCAAGACTACAGACTAGTCATTTTGGCAATTTAAAATCTGCATATCAGCTACCCAAGTTTATCAAGTGTTATTTTGAGCCTGTTACCACAGCTGTTTATTTGAAGGCTGTTTATTTGGAGGATGTTTATTTGAAGGCTGTTTACACAGCTGTTTATTTGGAGGCTGTTTATTTGGAGGCTGTTTATTTGGAGGCTGTTTATTTGGAGGATGTTTATTTGGAGGCTGTTAACACAGCTGTTTATTTGGAGGCTGTTTACACAGCTGTGTATTTGAAGTCTGTTTATTTGAAGGCTGTTAATTTGGAGGATGTTTATTTGGAGGATGTTTATTTGAAGGCTGTTTATTTGGAGGCTGTTTACACCGCTGTTTATTTGAAGGATGCTTATTAGGAGGATGTTTATTTGGAGGATGTTTATTTGGAGGATGCTTATTTGGAGGATGTTTATTTGGAGGATGTTTATTTGGAGGATGTTTATTTGGAGGATGTTTATTTGGAGGATGTTTATTTGGAGGATGTTTATTTGGAGGATGCTTATTTGGAGGATGTTTATTTGGAGGATGTTTATTTGGAGACTGTTTACACAGCTGTTTATTTGAAGGATGTTTATTTGGAGGATGTTTATTTGGAGGATGTTTATTTGAAGGCTGTTTCCACAGCTGTTTATTTGGAGGATGTTTATTTGGAGGATGTTTATTTGGAGGATGTTTACTTGGAGGATGTTTATTTGGAGGCTGTTTACACAGCTGTTTATTTGAAGACTGTTTATTTGGAGGATGTTTATTTGGAGGATGTTTATTTGAAGGCTGTTTCCACAGCTGTTTATTTGGAGGCTGTTTATTTGGAGGATGTTTATTTGGAGGATTATTATTTGAAGGCTGTTTATCTGGAGGATGTTTGTTTGGAGGATGTTTATTTGGAGGATGTTTATTTGGAATCTGTTTATTCAGAGGATGTTTATTTGGAGGATGCTTATTTGGAGGATGTTTATTTGGAGGATGTTTAAACAGATGTTTATTTGGAGGATGTTTAAACAGATGTTTATTTGGAGGATGTTTAAACAGATGCTTATTTGGAGGCTGTTCATTTTGAGGTTGTTTGCACAGCTGTTTATTTTTTGGTTGTTTACACAGCCGTTTATATGGAGGTTGTTTACACAGCTGATTAATTGAAGGCTGTTTATTTGGAGACTGTTTACACAGCGGGAAATGCAGAATAATTTTCTTCTTCACTATGGTCAGCTCGTCAACAATGTATGAAGAGGCCTACGATTGAAATAACTGATTCATTCAATTTGGGTCATTGAGTGTCAATCTGCAATACTTACCAGCTGCCCAATTGTGGCTGCACACTGCACACATGTATAATGAATAACTTTATAATAAATAACTGTATAACAAATAACTTTATAATGAATAACTTTATAATAAATAACTGTATAATAAATAACTTTATAATGAATAACTTTATAATAAATAACTGTACAATAAATAGCTGCACAATAAATAACGTTATAATGAATAACTGTATAATGAATAACTGTATAATAAATAACTGTATAATAAATAACTGTATAATAAATAACTGTATAATGAATAACTGTATAATAAATAACTGTATAATAAATAACTGTATAATGAATAACTGTATAATGAATAACTGTATAATGAATAACTGAAAAATAAATAACTGTATAATAAATAACTGTATAATGAATAACTGTATAATGAATAACTGTATAATGAATAACTCTATAATAAATAACTGTATAATGAATAACTGTATAATGAATAACTGTATAATGAATAACTCTATAATAAATAACTGTATAATGAATAACTGTATAATGAATAACTCTATAATAAATAACTGTATAATAAATAACTGTATAATGAATAACTGTATAATGAATAACTGTATAATGAATAACTGTATCATGAATAACTGTATCATGAATAACTGTATAATAAATAACTGTATAATAAATAACTGTATAATGAATAACTGTATAATAAATAACTGTATAATAAATAACTGTATAATGAATAACTGAAAAATAAATAACTGTATAATAAATAACTGCACAGCCTGCTGCTGTAATGCATATGAAGTTAATGAAACACTATAAACGCCCAGTTGGAATTTAGTATTTCATTTCAACGTGCCAACAACAGAATCATGTATGTGGAATGAATGACCATCAGTTAGTTATTATCGATTAAGAGGAGGTGAACTGTCCGCTGAGCTCTAGAGGCAGTCAGAGCTCCACTAAACTTCTCTAAAAGGTCACTCGCTAACATTTTCATGAACCTATCATTTATTGACCGAAAACAGCAAATAGCCCAGTTGGATCCCAACCAGGAACAGATAAACACTCTGGTGTTTACCTGACAAACAGTGTAACCCTGATAGATCTCTTTCCCTCACAAGCTGGCTCTGTGAAGCATCACTAGTAAACAGAGTGACCTCTTGCATGGCTATGCCTCCGTGTAGTAGTCTATACGTGTGATGTGATAGACTCAAATGAGTAAATAAGGGAAATGGATTTCAGCCATCTAATAGCAGAGTCACAGATGGTATCTGTGGAAGGTCAGCTGGTAACATTTCACTTGAAATTCATATTATAAACAAATTATTGTTTGTGAGTAGTCAGGCTGCTTCAGAGTCAATGCTGCCAATACCCACAGGGAAGGGGTGTGCGTGGACCCTATTCCAACTAAACTACTGAAAGAGCAGCTTCCTGTGCTTGGCCCTCCTATGTTGAACATAATAAATGGCTCTCTATCCACCGGATGTTTACCAAACTCACTAAAAGTGGCAGTAATAAAGCCTCTCTTGAAAAAGCCAAACCTTGACCCAGAAAATATAAAAAACCTTTGGCCTATATCGAATCTTCCATTCCTCTCAAACAAATTTGAAAAAGCTGTTGCGCAGCAACTCATTGCCTTCCTGAAGACAAACAATGTATAAGAAATGCTTCAGTCTGGTTTTAGACCCCATTATAGCACTGAGACTACACTTGTGAAGGTGGTAAAATAACCTTTTAATGGCTTCAGACCAAGGCTCTGTATCTGTCCTGGTGCTCCTAGACCTTAGTGCTCCTTTTGATACCATCGATCACCACATTCTTTTGGAGAGATTGGAAACCCAAATTGATCTACACGGACAAGTTCTGGCCTGGTTTAGATCTTATCTGTCGGAAAGATATCAGTTTGTCTCCGTGAATGGTTTGTCCTCTGACAAATCAACTGTAAATTTCGTTCTTCAAGGTTCCGTCTTAGAACCACTATTGTTTTCACTATATATTTTACTTCTTGGGGATGTCATTCAAAAACATAACTTTCACTGCTATGCGGATGACACACAGCTGTACATTTCAATGAAATTTCAATGAAATGTACAACTCCACACACATTTTTCAAGATCCGCCAGTCAGCCAGACTCTTCAAGATCCGCCAGTCAGCCAGACTCTTCCAGATCTGCCAGTCAGCCAGACTCTTCCAGATCTGCCAGTCAGCCAGACTCTTCCAGATCTGCCAGTCAACCAGACTCTTCCAGATCTGCCAGTCAACCAGACTCTTCCAGATCTGCCAGTCAACCAGACTCTTCCAGATCTGCCAGTCAACCAGACTCTTCCAGATCTGCCAGTCAACCAGACTCTTCCAGATCTGCCAGTCAACCAGACTCTTCCAGATCTACCAGTCAACCAGGCTCTTCCAGATCCACCAGTCAGCCGGGCTCTGCCAGAACTGCCAGTCGGCCAGGATCTGTCAGTCAGCCAGGATCTGCCAGTCGGCCAGGATCTGCCAGTCGGCCAGGATCCGCCAGTCGGCCAGGATCCGCCAGTCAGCCAGGATCCGCCAAATCCGCCAGTCAGCCAGGATCTGCCAGTCAGCCAGGATCTGCTGAAACCACCAGCCAGCCAGGATCTGGTAGATCTACCTACCTGCCTGAGCTTCCTCTCACTCCTGAGCTTCCTCTCACTCCTGAGCTTTCTCTCACTCCTGAGCTTTCTCTCACTCCTGAGCTTTCTCTCACTCCTGAGCTTTCTCTCACTCCCGAGCTTTCTCTCACTCCCGAGCTTTCTCTCACTCCTGAGCTTTCTCTCACTCCCGAGCTTTCTCTCACTCCCGAGCTTCCCCTCAGTCCCGAGCTGCCTCAGTCCCGAGCTGTCCTTCAGTCCCGATCTGCTCCTCAGTCCAGTGGGGTTCTGGGTGAGGACTACTAGGCCATGGTCGGCGGCGAGGGTGGACTATCCAGGGACGCGAGGAGAGGGGACTAAGACATTGACTGAGTGGGTTCCACGTCCCTCGCCGGAGCCGCCACCATGGACAGACGCCCACCCGGACCCTCCCTATTGTTTTGAGGTGCGTTCGGGAGTCCGCACCTTAGGGGGGGGTTCTGTCACGCCCTGGTCTAAGTATTTTGTGTTTTTCTTCATGTATTGGGTCAGGCCAGGGTGTGGCATGGGGTTTTTGTATTGTGGTGTGTTTTGTCTTGGGGTTTTGGTGTATATGTATTGGGATTGTAGCTAGTGGGGTTATCTAGCAAAGTCTATGGCTGTCTGGAGTGGTTCTCAATCAGAGGCAGGTGTTTATCGTTGTCTCTGATTGGGAACCATATTTAGGCAGCCATATTCTTTGAGTTTGTCGTGGGTGATTGTCCTTAGTGTCCTCTATGTTTGCATCAGTATAGGCTGTTTTGGTTTTCGTTACGTTCTTTGTTTTGTAGTGTTTGTGTTTATTCCTGTTGTACGTTATTTCATTAAACATGGATCGCAATCTACACGCTGCAGTTTGGTCCGACTCTCCTTCACACAGAGAAAACCGTAACAGGTGAAGCCCCAAAATTGCTAGAAGCCTGTGTTTCAGACGTAAGAAAGTGGATGGCTGCAAACTTTCTACTTTTAAACTCGGACAAAACAGAGATGCTTGTTCTAGGTCCCAAGAAACAAAGAGATCTTCTGTTGAATCTGACAATTAATATTGACGATTGTACAGTCGTCCCAAATAAAACTGTGAAGGACCTCGGTCTTATTCTGGACCCTGATCTCTCTTTTGACGAACATATCAAGACTGTTTCAAGGACAGCTTTTTTACATTTACATAACATTGAAAAAATCTGAAATGTTCTGTCAAAAAATGATGCAGAAAAATGTATCGCATGCTTTTGTTACTTCTAGGTTAGACTACTGCAATGCTCTACTTCCCGGCTACCCAGATAAAGCACAAAATAAACTTCAGTTTAACAAGGCTTCTAGAATATTTACAAGAGCCAAACAATTTGATCATATTACTCCAGTGCTAGCCTCCCTACACTGGCTTCCTGTTAAGGTAAGGGCTGATTTCAAGGTTTTATTGCTAACCTACAAAGCATTACCTGGGCTTGCTCCTACCGATCTTTCTGATTTGTTCCTGCCGTACATACCTACACGTACGCTACGGTCACAAGACGCAGGCCTCCTAATTGTCCCTAGAATATCTAAGCAAACAGCTGGAGGCAGGGCTTTCTCCTACAGAGCTCCATTTTAATGGAATGGTCTGCCTACCCATGAGAGAGACGCACACTCAGTCTCAACCTTTCAGTCTTTATTGAAAACTCATCTCTTCAGTAGGTCCTATGATTGAGTGTAGTCTGGCCCAGGAGTGTGAAGGTGAATGGAAAAGCACTGGAGCAACGAACCACCCTAGCTGTCTCTGTCTGGTCTCTCCCCTCTTTCCACTGGGATTCTCTGCCTCTAACCCGATTACAGGGGCTGAGTCACTGGCTTAGTGGTGCTCTTCCATGCCGTCCCTAGGAAGGGTGCGTCACTTGAGTGGGTTGAGTCACTGACTTGGGCTTCCAGTCTGGGTTGGCGCCCCCCCCCCCCTTGGGTTGTGCTTTGGCAAAGTTGGTGGGGTTATATCCTGCCTGTTTGGCCTTGTCCGGGGGAATCATCAGATGGGGCCACAGTGTCTCCTGACCCCTCCTATCTCAGCCTCCAGTATTTATGCTGCAGTAGTTCATATGTCAGGGGGCTAGGGTCAGTCTGTTATATCTGGAGTATTTCTCCTGTCTTATCCAGTGTCCTGTGTGAATTTAAGTATGCTCTCTCTAATTCTCTCTTTCTCTCTTGCTATCTCTCTCTCAGAGGACCTTTGCCCTAGGACCATGCCTCAGGACTACCTGGCATGATGACTCCTTGTTGTACCCCAGTCCACCTGGCCGTGCTGCTGCTCCAGTTTAAACTGTTCTGCCTGCGGCTATGGAACCCTGACCTGTTCACCGGGATTACTATTATTTGACCATGCTGGTCATTTATGAACATTTGAACATCTTGGCCATGTTCTGTTATAATCTCCACCTGACACAGCCAGAAGAGGACTGGCCACCCCTCAAAGCCTGGATCCTCTCTAGGTTTCTTCCTAGGTTTTGGCCTTTCTAGGGAGTTTTTCCTAGCCACCGTGCTTCTACACCTGCATTGCTTGCCATTTGGGGTTTTAGGCTGGGTTTCTGTACAGCACTTTGATATATCAGCTGATGTAAGAAGGGCTATATAAATACATTTGATTTTGATTTGATTTGTATACATTCATGTGTGTTGTGTGTGTTACGCGTGTGTGTAATGTGCGTGTGTGTTACATGTGTTACGTGTGTCACGTGTGTGTTACATGTGTTACGTGTGTGTGTGTGCTGCGTGTGTTACGTGTGTCACATGTGTGTGTATGTTACGTGTGTGTGTGTGCTGCGTGTGTTACGTGTGTCACGTGTGTGTATGTTACATGTGTGTGTGTTACGTGTATGTGTGTTACGTGTGTCATGTGTGTGTGTATGTTACGTGTGTGTGTGCTGCGTGTGTTACGTGTGTCACGTGTGTGTGTATGTTACGTGTGTGTGTGTGCTGCGTGTGTTACGTGTGTCACGTGTGTGTATGTTACATGTGTGTGTATGTTATGTGTGTTATGTGTGTGTGCATATGTTACACGGATGTATTTGAAACCCATCCGTTTAGTATTTACTGTGGATGTATTTGAAACCCATCTGTTCTGTTTATACTGTGGATGTATTTAGAACCACCTGATGTTTATTTTCAACTCCCGTAGTTTCTCCCTGCTGCCGTCCTGTCCACTCACAGCCCAACTCATAAATCCTGGGCTTGTTGGCCCGCCTGTCCGTCTCAGTCAGTCTCGTCCCGCTCCTTCCTGTCTGATGAGGCGGAGACAGCGAGGCAGATTGTTTTTGGATGAGCGCATCAATCAGATCCGCACGTCGCTCATAAAGGGACATATGCACTATCTTGGCACCGCTATCCGCCATCACAACGTTCCGCCCACCAATAAGCTCTGTTATTTATGACCCCAGATCCTCGCTCTGGAGGGAGAGACGTTCAACGATTCATTTAGAGGGATGTTAAGTTAAATGTTACGGCAAACACACAACATACTGACTACAATCATCGTGTATATTTTGGTATAGGCACGTGTCAGGTGTACGGTGGGCTTCTGGGGATTTATTTCAGCCATGTTTTATGTATATATTTGAAGCTGATAGTCATCTGTGTAGCTATAACCTGTCCAATTCTGATTCACTTGTTTGCAACCTCAACCTAGGAATGTGAAAACAGGGGGCCAATCGTTGAGCGGTGTGATGAAGTACTACTATACAGCTTCCAAAATGGCTGACGTCTCAACTGACAGTTCCTTCCAGGCACAAAGCCAGAAACCAAAGGCCTATGCTCATCTGCCGAAGAGTCCTCCCACAGCCAACCTCAGACAGACATGGCATGGGCCAAAACATGGCTGTAGTTACTGGCACCTTACCCTCAATGGCCCTCAGTCCCTGAGCATATCGCTGTAGCCTCCAGGCACCTGGTAGCTTCTGTTCCTGACTAAAGAGCTCAACCTCAAGGTGCTGAGAAGAGACACAGACACACACACACCAGGGGCAGAAGTTCAAAGCCTGTCAGCTTTGTGTTGTAAGTACATATGCCAAGATTTTCCTGTTCTCACCTGGGCCATTTCTGTCCCTTTCTCTCCCCAGAACTATAGGACACACACACACAAAGAAGCACACACACACACACACACAAAAGAAGCAGACACACACACACAAGGAAGGACATACACACACAAGGAGGCACACACACACACACACAAGGAAGAACACACTTACACACACACACAAGGAAACACACACACAAAGAAGAACACACACACAAGGAAGGACACACACACATCAGGAGGCACACACACACACACAAGGAAGGACACACACACATCAGGAGGCACACACACGCACACACACAAGGAAGCACACATACACAAGGAAGCACAAACACACAAGGAAGGACACACACAAGGAAGGACACACACACAAGGAAGGACACACACAAGGAAGGACACACACACAAGGAAAGACACACACAAGGAAGGACACACACACAAGGAAGGACACACACAAGGAAGGACACACACACAAGGAAGGACACACACAAGGAAGGACACACACACAAGGAAGGACACACACAAGGAAGGACACACACACATCAGGAGGCACACACACGCACACACACAAGGAAGCACACATACACAAGGAAGCACAAACACACAAGGAAGGACACACACACAAGGAAGGACACACACAAGGAAGGACACACACGTTGGAGAACAACACTGAGATTATACAAGCATGAAACAGTTAACTGAGCAACACAGGGGCCTTGTGGTTAGAGAGCCTGCCCTGAGATTGGAAGGTTGTGAGTTCATACCAGCATTAAGGAGATAGATTGGAGATAAGGCCCTGCAATAGACTAGTGTCCTGTCCAGGGGGTGTACTGTTACATCAAGCTGCCTCACGCTACAGAAACAGGAGATAGACTAGTGTCCTGTCCAGGGGGTGTCCTGGTACATCAAGCTGCCTCACCCTACAGAAACAGGAGATAGACTAGTGTCCTGTCCAGGGGGTGTACTGGTACATCAAGCTGCCTCACCCTACAGAAACAGGAGATAGACTAGTGTCCTGTCCAGGGGGTGTGCTGTTACAACAGTCTGCCTCACGCTACAGAAACAGGAGATAGACTAGTGTCCTGTCCAGGGGGTGTGCTGTTACAACAGTCTGCCTCACACTACAGAAACAGGAGATAGACTAGTGTCCTGTCCAGGGGGTGTGCTGTTACAACAGTCTGCCTCACACTACAGAAACAGGAGATAGACTAGTGTCCTGTCCAGGGGGTGTACTGTTACATCAAGCTGCCTCATGCTACAGAAACAGGAGATAGACTAGTGTCCTGTCCAGGGGGTGTGCTGTTACAACAGTCTGCCTCACCTTACAGAAACAGGAGACAGACTAGTGTCCTGTCCAGGGGGTGTACTGTTACATCAAGCTGCCTCACGCTACAGAAACAGGAGATAGACTAGTGTCCTGTCCAGGGGGTGTACTGGTACATCAGTCTGCCTCATGCTACAGAAACAGGAGATAGACTAGTGTCCTGTCCAGGGGGTGTACTGTTACATCAAGCTGCCTCATGCTACAGAAACAGGAGATAGACTAGTGTCCTGTCCAGGGGGTGTGCTGTTACAACAGTCTGCCTCACACTACAGAAACAGGAGATAGACTAGTGTCCAGGGGGTGTACTGTTACATCAAGCTGCCTCACCCTACAGAAACAGGAGATAGACTAGTGTCCAGGGGGTGTACTGGTACATCAAGCTGCCTCACACTACAGAACCAGGAGATAGACTAGTGTCCTGGGGGTGTACTGGTACATCAGACTGCCTCACCTTACAGAAACAGGAGATAGACTAGTGTCCTGTCCAGGGGGAGTACTGGTACATCAGACTGCCTCACACTACATAAACAGGAGATAGACTAGTGTCCTGTCCAGGGGGAGTACTGGTACATCAGACTGCCTCACACTACAGAAACAGGAGATCATCTACTGGTCTCACTGGCACACCGCTAAATAAAATAATTTACAGTTTCCATGATATAGCTTGTTATCAATTAAATACCTGATTGTCATGTTTTACCTAGGGAGTGGGGGAATAGGAGAGAGAGGAGGGAAGGAGAGAGAGAGAGAGAGAGAGAGAGAGAGAGGGAGAGGGGAAGGAGAAGGAGAGAGTGTGGGAGTCTAAAGTAGTTCATATTTAAGAGTGTGTGAACCGGAACACATCAGAGAGCAGCCATATGGCTCAGATCAAAACCTTCCTCATTCCGAAAGGAAAACTTGGGATAATTAAACACTTCCCTATTAATTCAGCTGTGATAATTATAGGGGAATTTATTCCACATCAATATTTCACCCCCGTCAGCAGAAACCACCAGGTCACATGGGACCGAGACATATTTACTTTCACGTTATGCCCTTATTTGGTCATATCTGTGGACGTAAGGTTGTGATGGTGAGTCCCTCTGCCCTGACTGTCTGCTCTCTTCAAGAAGAGCATGATGGGTTAGATTAAAATGTTCAGTGGCGTCAGTTGGTTCCGTTTCATTAGACTTTAAATATCTCTACATAGACACTGCTACTAAAACTCTTATTGTGCATGTCCTAAAGCTTATATCTCCCCAACATTATGGACTCTCTACCCTGGCTGCCAATCAACAAAGACTAAACTACAAAATGTCTGTGCTGCTCACTTTCAAATGCATTTATTGTAATCTGTCTCTCTGTCTCTCTGTCTCTCTGTCTCTCTGTCTCTCTCTCTCTCTCTCTCTCTCTCTCTCTCTCTCTCTCTCTCTCTCTCTCCCTCTCCCTCTCTCTCTCTCTCTCTCTCTCTCTCTCTCTCTCTCCCTCTCTCTATTCTCTCGCTCTCTCTATTCTCTCTCTCTCTCTCTCTCTCTCTCTCTCTCTCTCTCTCTCTCTCTCTCTCTCTCTCTCTCTCTCTCTCTCTCTCTCTCTCATACAGTAAACAAAACAAGGTCATGAAGAGTAGCAAACTCACCAAAATAATCATAGACAATCAACATCAAACCACAATAAATAGCATTGAAACAGACCACAAACACCCTGTAAGCATTTACAGTATGTATAGTGTCAGACTGCATGTCTCAGTATTTTCCAAACAAAATGAAACATTTGCAGGATATTACAATTAATCGAGAGGCCTAGTGGTCTGAAATAACTGTATTTGTTTCATATCGTAGACGCAGAAAATCTTTCATTCATGGCAAGTAAGGCTCAGAGATGTTCCATCACTCTCATTGTCTGATTTGACTGTGTTCCTAATATGGCCTCAGCTCAAAGGAACTTGTAGTAACCTTTAACTTTTGATCAGATTATATATATATATATATATATATATATCTCTCTATATATATATATATATATATATATATATATATATATATCTCTCTCTATATATATATATATATATATATATATATATATATATATATATATATATATATATATATATATATATATATAGAGAGAGAGAGAGAGACCTAGATGCCAGAACTGGACAAGAACCTGACACTCTCAGCACACAGGGGACCTACCTGAAGGTAACAGTATTTCCTCCCAAATAAGCCCCCCAAGACACAACTATGACAAAACAACCCAGAGTCTCTCAGAGCGTTCAAATAAATAAAAACCCTCCAAACCATCCTAAATTAAATGATAAAATACACAGACCACAAATTCCAATTAGCTATACTTAAACTATTTAAACTCATCCTCATCTTCCCCAATATTTGAACCAAGAACTAATCACCCCAATATACAAAATTGGAGACAAATTTGACCCCAATATCTACCGTGGGATATGCGTCAACAGCAACCTTGGGAAATTCCTCTGCATTATCATAGACAGCAGATGCGTACATTTCCTCTGTACTTTCCTCCAATGTACTATGCAAATGTCAAATTGGCTTTTTACCAAGTTACAGTGCGACAGACCACATATTCACCCTTCACATCCTAATTAACAAAACAAAACAAAGGCAAACTCTCAAACTCTTGTTGATTTTTAAAAAAATAAGCTTTTGACTCAATTTGGCATGAGTGTCTGCTATACAAATTAATGGAAAGTGGTGTTGGGGGAAAATATACAACATTATAAAAGCCATGTACACAAACAACTAGTGTGCAGTTAAAATTGGCAAAAAAAAAAAAATGGGATGATGGGATGAGACAGGGATGCAGCTTGAGCCCCACTCTATTCAACATATATATTGACGATTTGGCGAGGATACTAGAACAATCTAAAGCACCCGGCCTCACTCTAGACTCTAGACTGAATTCAAATGTCTACTGTTTGCTTCTGTCCCCAACCAAGGAGGGCCTACAGCAGCACCTAGATTTTCTGCACAGACTCTGTCAGACCTGGCCCCTGACAGTAAATCTCATTAAGACAAAAATAATGGTGTTCCAAAAAAGGTCCAGTTGGCAGGAACACAAATACAAATTCCACTTAGACACCGTTGCCCTAGAGAACACAAAAAAAACAATATCTGCCTTGGCCTAAACATCAGCGCCAAAGGTAACTTGATCTGACAGACAAAGCAACAAGGACCTTTTACGCCATCAAAAGGAACATAAAATGTGACGTTCCAAATAGGATCTGACTAAAAATACTTGCATCAGTTATGGAACCCATAGCCCTTTGTCGGTGTGAGGTCTGGGATCAGCTAACCAACCAAGAATACACAAAATGGGACCAACACCAAATTGAGACTACACATGCAGAATTCTGCAAAAACATCCTCCGAAACATCCTCAGTGTACAACCTGAAACACCAAATGATGCATGCAGAGCAGAATTAGGCCGATATCCACTAAGTATCCAAATCCAGAAAAGAGACGTTAAATTTTACAACCACCTAAAAGGATGTGATTCTCAAACCTTTGTCATGACATTGGCTTGTGGGTGAGGTTTATGACCCCCCACCCTCCATAAATACCTTTCTCCCTTTCCTCTCTCTTGACTCTACAGAAGGACTCTTGAAAAGCCTTTGTTAAACATATAGAGTCTGGCAACATCAAAAGGTGGGGGGAAAGGAACCATGTTTCGTTAATCCAACCTGTTGAAAATATGCATTGGTACTTAATGAATATGATGCCAGATCAGTTGGTGTCTGAGACATTCTTAATAATGATAGGATGACATAAACTGTATCTTGGAAAGTCTCCACATTATATAAAATCAAATCAAATGTATTTATATAGCCCTTCGTACATCAGCTGATATCTCAAAGTGCTGTACAGAATCCCAGCCTAAAACCCCAAACAGCAAGCAATGCAGGTGTAGAAGCACGGTGGCTAGGAAAAACTCCCTAGAAAGGCCAAAACCTAGGAAGAAACCTAGAGAGGAACCAGGCTATGTGGGGTGGCCAGTCCTCTTCTGGCTGTGCCGGGTGGAGATTATAACAGAACATGGCCAAGATGTTCAAATGTTCATAAATGACCAGCATGGTCATATAATAATAAGGCAGAACAGTTGAAACTGGAGCAGCAGCACAGCCAGGTGGACTGGGGACAGCAAGGAGTCATCATGTCAGGTAGTCCTGGGGCATGGTCCTAGGGCTCAGGTCCTCCGAGAGAGAGAAAGAAAGAGAGAAGGAGAGAATTAGAGAACTCACACTTAGATTCACACAGGACACCGAATAGGACAGGAGAAGTACTCCAGATATAACAAACTGACCCTGGCCCCCCGACACATAAACTACTGCAGCATAAATACTGGAGGCTGAGACAGGAGGGGTCAGGAGACACTGTGGCCCCATCCGAGGACACCCACGGACAGGGCCAAACAGGAAGGATATAACCCCACCCACTTTGCCAAAGCACAGCCCCCACACCACTAGAGGGATATCTTCAACCACCAACCTACCATCCTGAGACAAGGCCCACAAAGATCTCCGCCATGGCACAACCCAAGGGGGGGGCGCCAACCCAGACAGGATGACCACATCAGTGAATCAGTGAATCAACCCACTCAGGTGACGCACCGCTTCCAGGGACGGCATGAGAGAGCCCCAGTAAGCCAGTGACTCAGCCCCTGTAATAGGGTTATAGGCAGAGAATCCCAGTGGAAAGAGGGGAACTGGCCAGGCAGAGACAGCAAGGGCGGTTCGTTGCTCCAGAGCCTTTCCGTTCACCTTCCCACTCCTGGGCCAGACTACACTCAATCATATGACCCACCGAAGAGATGAGTCTTCAGTAAAGACTTAAAGGTTGAGACCGAGTTTGCGTCTCTGACATGGGTAGGCAGACCGTTCCATAAAAATTTAGCTCTATAGGAGAAAGCCCTGCCTCCAGCTGTTTGCTTAGAAATTCTAGGGACAATTAGGAGGCCTGCGTCTTGTGACCGTAGCGTACGTGTAGGTATGTACGGCAGGACCAAATCAGAGAGATAGGTAGAAGCACGCCCGTGTAATGCTTTGTAGGTTAGCAGTAAAACCTTGAAATCAGCCCTTGCTTTGACAGGAAGCCAGTGTAGAGAGGCTAGCATATATGATATGATATAATGATGATATAATTTTTGATGATATAATTTTTTAATGATGATATAATTTTTTGGTTCTAGTCAGGATTCTAGCAGCCGTATTTAGCACGTATTTATAGTTATCAGATTCACATGGAATTGTTGTGCAATTAAACTATGAAACACGACCTTCTCTCCCCTCCTATATAAATCCCTTGACGAAAATGTAACTTTGTGTTCCGAGGACGAGAGGACGACAGTCCCCCATGTTGAAAGGGCTCAGATAATAACCTAACGAAATTAGCATCGAATTTTTATGTAAAGATGATGATCAACACGTAGAAAGGATGAATTTCTACAATACCAGCCAGAATATAGCATGAGCTAAAAGTATGGCAACTTGGTATGAACTTTGAACTCTTATTCACTCCAGAAGTGATACCCCCTAGCCGTTGAGTTAGCAGCGGCCACTGTAAACGTGGGCTAGGAAAGGACGGACAACGTATCCAGTCTACCACACAACGACGATACTACAACGTATCCAGTTTACAACCAGAGACACTCTTCAAAGGACAAGGAAGATCTCTGTTGGGCAACACGGCCTTCCATCTACAACCAACCTATTTCAGCGCAGCTTAGAGTAAATATTTATTGCATTTTCCTTTTCCAAATGGGCGGTTATATAGAATGTATAAGATGTTACGATAGCATAGCTTCTCCCTTTGTTCTTCAGTCTTCCCGCGCTTTCATTCAAGCCCAACCCCCTCTCTTTGTGTAAGCAGCCGTCATACAGGTTAAGTCCCCCAGGGACGTTTTCTTGTAAGACATAATTAGTAATCAATGTATGATCCATTCTGTGTTTATGTAATTCTGTGTGATTATTTAGGTATTTAGTAAATAAATAATTAAGCCAAAGTTTTGTATTGTTAGCCAGGGTCGTGAAGATAACCAAGAATTTACAACTTTCAGATGAGACTGAAACAAGGTGACGATTAAATATTGACTGCTATTGATGTAAAGATTACCAGGTCTTTAAGACTTTATTCGGAAGATAACAGCTCTATAAACATTATTTTGTGGTGCCCGACTTTCTAGTTAATTACATTTACATTATTAATTTAATCAGGTAATATTATTTACGGAAAAATTATTTTATAGATATCATATCACTTAATCTGGCATAGCCAAAGACACGACACCTTCCATAACGAAGCCATCACCTACAGAGAGATGAACCTGGGCCCCTATTTATCAATGTTGCATATGAACAGAAATGTCCGTAAACCCTGCGTGAGATCATTTCTAAGCAAGGTGTTTGGATGTATCCATTTGTACTTATACTTGAGAATGTGGGTAAATTGAAGCACACCTCTGACCGTGCGTAACCCACAACACCTTGTGGTAGAAAAGTCAATCTGTTAGTGAAATACCATCCATCAAATGGAGAAAGGATTGGCATACTGGACCAAATCATAAACTATGAAGAAAAAATTTAATACATTAATAGTTTATTCATGCATGTATTTTATAGACACTTAAGCTACTAATAGTTTTCTCAGTATACTATCGAATTCATAAACATGAAACCATTTAAGCCTAATTGAATAATACAGTTAATTAGAAAGAGAGTGGAATGTAAGGTTGGAGGCAATTGAGTTAAACCAGTTAAATAATATAAAAGGCAACACTGAGGCGTTGTGACTTGTCCAAAATGGCAAATATTACATTACTGGAGGATCTGGCACAAGCTGCATTACACCATCAGTTTGTGTGTCTGGTAGTCCTTCAGGGTCTGGGAGAGGGTCCTCGGTATCACCATCAGTTGGTGTGTCTGGTAGTCCTTCAGGGTCTGGGAGAGGGTCCTCAGTATCACCATCAGTTGGTGTGTCTGGTAGTCCTTCAGGGTCTGGGAGAGGGTCCTCGGTATCACCATCAGTTGGTGTGTCTGGTAGTCCTTCAGGGTCTGGGAGAGGGTCCTCAGTATCACCATCAGTTGGTGTGTCTGGTAGTCCTTCAGGGTCTGGGAGAGGGTCCTCGGTATCACCATCAGTTGGTATGTCTGGTAGTCCTTCAGGGTCTGGGAGAGGGTTCTCAGTATCACCATCAGTTGGTGTGTCTGGTAGTCCTTCAGGGTCTGGGAGAGGGTCCTCGGTATCACCATCAGTTGGTGTGTCTGGTAGTCCTTCAGGGTCTGGGAGATGGTTCTCAGTATCACCATCAGTTGGTGTGTCTGGTAGTCCTTCAGGGTCTGGGAGAGGGTCCTCGGTATCACCATCAGTTGGTATATCTGGTAGTCCTTCAGGGTCTGGGAGAGGGTCCTCGGTATCACAATCAGTTGGTGTGTCTGGTAGTCCTTCAGGGTCTGGGAGAGGGTCCTCGGTATCACCATCAGTTGGTGTGTCTGGTAGTCCTTCAGGGTCTGCGAGAGGGTCCTCGGTATCACCATCAGTTGGTGTGTCTGGTAGTCCTTCAGGGTCTGGGAGAGGGTCCTCGGTATCACAATCAGTTGGTGTGTCTGAGGTCTCTCCAGTTGTGCTGCCAGTGCTCTGGTCTATAGCAGACAGTGAAGAGTCACTCTGTCCTCCTCCTGTTGCACTTATATCAATTTTGTGTATCATATAATTGTTGTTTTTTTGCATATGTTTTCAATCAAACTATTTATTTTTAATTTCATGTACTGTTCTGCACTCAGATGAGACAGAATCTACCACAGCTCTAACCTGCTAACCAAATAAATATTTTGTATTTTTTTGTCAAGACATTGCTGAGGACTCCAAAAAACTTGTTTTGCTTCTACTTCGGTGACCTAAAGTTATATTTCTGCGTCCAAAAAGTGTTTTTCTTTGTCTTCTTTGATTTCTCCATGTTGGCGGACAGAAAATAGTGACATTTCTTGCAGCTTTAAAGGGAAGGTTTGTGACCATAAATGGTCATTTAGGGCGGTTCTTTATGTAAATGAGACTTCACGTGCACTAGCGCAGTGTTTTAGAACGTGTCTGATTTATCAAGGCACAATACTTACAGGTGTGTGTAAATCAAGTGTACGAGCAATTGATAATTGAGAAGAGTCCCCTAAACAAGCTGGTCCTGGGGCTCTGTTCACAAACCCCACGGAGCCCGTAGGCAGATCTGACTCTCAAGAGAAGACATGATATGTTCATCTCCTGCCAAATGTATGACCATATTAGAGACACATATTTCTCTCAGATTACACAGACCCACAAATCAAATTTTGATGAACTCCCATATCTATTAGGTGAAATACCACACAGTGTGCCATCACAGCAGCAAGAATTTGTGACCTGTTGCCACACGAAAAGGGCTACCAGTGAAGAACAAACACCATTCTAAATACAACCAATATTTATG